>NW_008360300.1:551607-552627 GCF_000622305.1 Nannospalax galili
TATTTTTAATCTTTCTTGCTTATTCTATGCCTAATTTGTCCCCCAAACTGGAACGTAATTTATGAGTGCAAGAAATAAGCCTTTCTCATCAGTTAAGGGTCATTTAGATTTGTTTTCATTTCTTAGCTATTGTCAAAAGAGCAGTAATAAACATGGGTGTACAGTTATTGCTAAAGTTGGATGAGTTCATTAAGTATATGCCAAGGAGTGGTATAACAGGGTCATATGGTAGGTTTATTTTTAGTTTGTTAAGAGTTCCCCACACTGCTTTCTATAAGGGTTTTGCAAGTTTGCAATCCCACCAGCAGTGAATGAACGTTCCCCTTTCTCATCATCCTTGCCAGCATTTCGTATGTTTTGTTCTCTTGATCTTAGCCAGTCTGGCTGGGTAAGATGAAACCTTAGTGATTTTGATCTGCATTTCTCTGATTACTAACAATGTTGAGCACTTTTTAAATGTATCCTAGCCATTTTTATTTCTTCTTTTGAGAACTCTCTGTTCAGGTCCTTAGCCCATCTTTTAATTGGGTTACTTCCTTTATTGATTCTTTGTTTTTTGGGTTTGTTATATATTCTGGATATTAAACCTTGTCAGATGTGTCACTGGTAAAGATTTTCTCCCATTATGTGGGTTTTCTCTTCACTTTCCTGGTTGCTTCCTTTGATGTACAGAAGCTTTTTAATTTAATGAGGTCCCATTTGTTGATACTTGACCTTGTTTCCCGAGCAATTGATGTCCAGTTTAGAAAACCCTTTCCTATACCCATACCTTTTAGGTTTTAGCCAATGTTTTCTTCTAACAGTTTCAGAGTTTGAGGCTTTACATTGAAGTGTTTGATCCATTTGGATTTGACTTTTGTGGAAGGTGAAAGATCGGGGTTTAGTTTCATTCTTCTACAAGTGGAGATCCAGTTTTGCCAACACCATTTGCTGAACATGCATGCTGTCTTTCCTCCAGTGAATGTTCTTGGCCCCTTTGTCAAATATCAGGTGGCTGAAATTACATGTACTCATATTTTG
>NW_008360300.1:552787-553701 GCF_000622305.1 Nannospalax galili
TTGGATTTTTTTTCTAATTCTGTGAAGACTGTTATGGGAATTTTGATTGGTATTGCATTGACTCTATAAATGAATTTTTGTAGGATGGTCTTTTCACAATATTAATTCTTCCTATCCATGAGCATGGGAGTTCCTTCCATATTCTGATGTCTTCTTGAATCTCTTTCTTTAAAGGTTTAAAATTTTCATTGTAGAGTTCTTTAATGTCTTTGGTCAGGGTTATCCTGAGATTTTTTTTTTTTTTTGGCAATTATTGTGAAGGGGAGTGTTTCCATGTGCTCTTTCTCTGATTGCTTGTTATTGGTATAAGAAAGGCTACAGACTTTTGTAGGTTCATTTTGTAACCTGCCACTTTACTGAACAGGTTAATAATTTCTGGGAGTTTTCTGGTAGAGTTTTTGGCATCTCTTAGATATAATCATATCATCTGCAAAAAGGGATAATTTGATCTCTTCTTTTCCAATTATTACTCCTTTAATTTCCTGCTCTTGTCTTATTGCTCTTGCAAGAGTTTCAAATACTATGTTAAAGAGAAGTGGAGATAGTGGACAGCCTTGTCTGGTTCCTGATTTCAATGGGAATGCTTCCAGTTTTTCTCCATTTAGAATGATGTTGACTGTGGGTTTGTTATATATGGCTTTAATTATGTTGAGCTATGTTCCCTCCAGTTCAATTCCTTCTAGGACATTGAACATATATGCATGTTGAATTTTGTCAAAGGCCTTCTCTGCATGTATTGAGATGACCATGTGGTTCTTGTCTTTGAGCCCACTTATATGATGTATGATGTTTATTGACTTATGTACATTTAACCATCCCTGCATCTCTGGGATAAAGCCAACTTGATCATGGTGGATGATTTTTTTGATGTGTGTCTGGATATAGTTTTCAAGTATTCTGTCAAGAATTTTTGC
>NW_008360300.1:553889-566578 GCF_000622305.1 Nannospalax galili
ATCTGGTCACGGCTACCAGCTGTCCTAGACCAGCATCTTTCCTGGGCCCTACTCCCAGGCCAGTCCAACCCCCAAATTCCTGAGGCCAAAATCTTTCCTGGAGAGAGGCCAGTGGGTCATGCAGGCCCAGGGAAGCAGAAGGAGGTGAGCCACATTCCTAATATTTGGTTGAGAAGTGGAGGAGGAGGAAAAGGGAGAAGAAAATTTACCGGCTACCAGCTGTCCTAGACCAGCATCTTTCCTGGGCCCTACTCCCAGGCCAGTCCAACCCCCAAATTCCTGAGGCCAAAATCTTTCCTGGAGAGAGGCCAGTGGGTCATGCAGGCCCAGGGAAGCAGAAGGAGGTGAGCCACATTCCTAATATTTGGTTGAGAAGTGGAGGAGGAGGAAAAGGGAGAAGAAAATTTACTATCCGCTACAGAAAAAGGAAGTTCAGAAGAGGCAAGCTGAATTTTTACTTCAGATACTGCTGTGGATGACTTCTGATGGTGGAGCAAGTTACTTAACCACTCCAAACATCCATTTTATCTTCTTAAAATGTATGTAATATTAGGTCGATTTGTATGCAATTGCCTTTTTTTTTTTTTTGGAGACAGGGTCTCCTGTATCCAAGGCTGGCCTTAAACTTCTAATCTCCTGCCTCCCCCTTCTACCTCTAAAGTGCTGGGATTGCATGTGTGTGTCATGACATCTGATTTATGTATTGCTAGGGATCAAGCTCAGGACTTTGTGCATGGTAGGCAAACACTACCAAGTGAACTACATCCCCAACGTTCAATTGTTTTATTTAGAAATTAAAAACAATAAGACACCAATAACAAAGTTTAGTAGTTTCAGCTGAACAGCAACAGGAAGGGGAGCACATAGGTCATAAAAAGAGGTACCAGTAGAGTAAGTATTCTCTTTATCTTTTTATGTCATAGACTGATTAAATGCCACTCCGTTAGCTGATAACAGACAAAGCAGCACTGAGCTCCTTTGAGTGAGAAAACGTGCTCTCTGTACCATCTGGTGCTGAATCATAGGTGGAGTAGCCAGTCTCACAGACAGGGAGGCAACAAAACAGATCTCTTTAAGATGAGGAGGCAGCTCTGGTTCAGTGATTTCAGCAGCTCTTTCCTTATTTGCCCCTTCAACAAATAACCTTCTGCCAGGAATGTTGAAAACTTGTTTGATTGGAGGATGTAAAGAAATTTGTCTTTCTTTGGGGGAAGTTGGTGGGAAAAGGGAAGGGACTGGTATAAAGAATGAACCCTGGCCCTTTGTGACACAGCGACGAACCATCTACAGAACAGGAAAGGGAGATGAGATGGGCAGACTGTGTGAGGGAACTTGAGAAATGGTGACACTCCAAAAGGAGTTGGGCCACACAGCCCAACGTTCTGCAGACTTCAGGTGAAGTATTGAAATCAAGTGCCTGGGGCCTCGAGCCACCCTCTGTGAAGAAATGGTGGCTTGGAAGAGGCACTCATTTTGTAAGCTCTTTTGAATTTACACACATATGTTTTTATTCCAGCAAATTCAAATTTAAAAGGAAGCAGCATCCTGTCTGTGTGCTCTGGTAGCAGGGAAGCCGTGGATATGGGCTGATGTGTTTATCTGCGTAACACCTGGCTAGTGTCTTTCTTTGCTCACCTCTATTCTAAGTGCTTGCTTTTACCACATGGGAGCAAGAATTTTGTTCACTGCAGCATCCTTAGTCCCTGGTATGTTTTATAGGTGCTCAATAAAAATTTTAGAGGCTGAGGGTTATCTCAGTGCTAGCCTAGTATATTCCAGGGTGGAAGTTCCATCTACAAAGCAAAGCAAAGCAAAGCAAAACAATACAAAACAAAAAAAGAACAAACTCAAGCATCTATCCCTTTGTTTTAAAATACAAGATCACCAAGACTTGCCCCTTCCCTTGAGAGCTTGGCATTTGAGGTGATGGCTTATCTTTCATAGCACCTGTCATTAATTCTAATGCTATATTTGTTTCTGGTTTATTACCAGGTTTCCCCAACCCTGCCAGCTCCCTGAATTCTAGTCTGTGTCCAACTACACAAGCACTTCCTCGTGATGACCAGACACCATAATAACACAACCACTTACTGGCCATAGAGTAGGTGCAGCATAGAGTATGTTTACTTAATAAAGGTTTGTCTCAGAAAGGCCATGTATTGAACTGGTTCCCAGCCTGTATTATTGAGATGTGATAGAATCTTTTAAGAGATGGGGGCCTCTTAGGAGGTTTTCCTTTAAGAGACCATGAATGTCTTTGAAGGGGATATTGGGACCCAAATACATTTCTGTCTTTCCTTTTGCTTCCTAGACACCATGAGGTGAGGGGTTTTGCTCCACCAAGCTCCTACCATGATGTTCTTCCTTGCCAAAGCATCAGGGCCAAGTGACCATGGACTGAAACTTCTGAAACCGTGAGCAAAAACTTTTCTTTTGTAAGTTGTGGATCTCAGGCATTTTTGTCATAGGAATGGGCATTCAATTAATACAGTGCTCTGTAATTATTTATTAGGGAATTTGATCAGTTTATGGACATTTTCCCACCCAGTGCTTGTGAATCCTGTTCCTTCTCCCAGCTGCATTGATCATTCTGTGTCTGACAGAACTTGACAAAGAGTTTGGAGAAGTAGATTAACTTCACAGTGCTGGCCACAAGACACTTAAAAATTAAATATTAGCTTCTCTTCAAACGTCCCCATTTCTATGAGCACGTCCTCAGTCCTCCGCCCTTAGCCCAGCCTTCTCTTACTCAGCACTTCAGACCACCTATTCTTTAACAAAGAAACAATATCTCTCAGTTGCTCATCTAGAGTAAGCGGCTCTCCTCAGCCACAAACCCTAGCTGGGGCTAGGAAGTGAACTTGTAGCTAGGGAGTCCAAGGGGACTAGCAAAACAACTTTGATCTTAAATGTCTTCAGATATTTTCAAAGCCCACCCTGTTTATTGACTGGCTGTCCTTCCCTACCAAAGCAAAGCTGCTGTTTTTCAAGTTCATATTATCTACTCTAGAGCCTGGGTAACTCCAAAGTCCTAGAGTGAACAAAGAGCTACCCATACTCTGGAGTAGGTGTCTCCGTTTTTTCTTTGTTCTATCTATGGTGATTTGATTTGAATTATGTTGTGTTGTTATTTTGAGACAGGATCTCACATAGCCCGGGTGGCCTCACACTCACTATGTAGCCAAGGATCATTTTGATCTTCCTGCCTCTGTCTCCCAAATGTTGAGATTACAGGCATGTGCCACCATGCCTGGCTCATATTCATTCTCTCTCTCTCTCTGTCTCTCTCTGATATTTCTACACCGACGGAGTTTGGTACTGAGTACCTTTTTTTTTTTTTTTTTAAATCTCTGCTACTTCCTGTAGAACCAAACTGGTTTACAGAGACTTTTATTTACAAGACTGAAAAAAATATGTTTGAAATGTGTGGATGAGGTTCTGTAAATTTCAAACCAGTCACTCATTCAACACAAACATTAATAGGTGAAGTCCTTATTGTGGAGAAAGCTTCAAGGACAAAAAGTTCAAATCTTAGAGGTAGCTTCAGGAAAAATGTGTTATATTTCTAACCTGAGGAGAGGGTATAGCACAGGCCAGGGAATAGAAAGAAATCAGTCTAGACTCTAGAACTGGTTTTGAATTATGTATTATTTTGATCCCATGCAAAGACTGTTTTTAGTACAGTAGATGTGGGTTCCACTAACTTCCTGTAATAACTGCTAAGTGTCAATCCGACTGAGTTCTAAGTGGTCAAGACATGGGGTCAGCAAAGTTGGTAAACTATGGCAGGGCTTGGAGGGAACTCTTAGAGAAAATATCATAAGGCCTTGCTTACTGTCAGAGGGCAATGACTAAATACATATATTATCTCTCCCCTTTATCTTGGTGAATTGAAAAAAATCAGAGGTAAGCAAGGTGTGGTAGTGTATACCTGTAATCCCAGTGCTCTGGAGGCAGAGGAAGGAGGATTGTGAGTGAAATTTACCAATTTTAAGTGTACAATTTTTTTTCTCAACAGACCAAAAGGTCCAGCTTTTTACTGAGCATGTTAACAAAAGGTTTAGTCAAAAAGACTGAAGCCCATGTCATCATCAGACTCCTTCCATTCTTCTTTCTTTGCGTGCACTTTGTTCTCCTCAGCCAGGGCAGTGGCAGCAGAGGGTCAGGACCACCTGCTGGAGAGGCACCAGCTGCCTGAGCAGGTCCACTAGCCCCTAACATTGCAGATGAGGCTCCCAGTGTTGACATTAGCCAGGGCCTTTGCAAACAAGCCAGGACAAAAAGGTTCAACATTGACGCCAGCTGCTTTAATGAGAGCATTGATCGTATCCTCTGTCATGGTGACTTCGTCGTCATGCAGGATGAGGGCAGAGTAGATACAGGCGAGCTCGGACACAGAGGCCATGCTGCGGACTGACTTCATCCGGACTGCGGTGTTAGCCGCTGGGTGAAGTGAGGGCCTCACCCCAATGCAGCCAGACTATGTCACTCTTAAATATGCCTCTTTGGCAAGAGGATTATTTTGAAAAATAACCAAAAAGAAGCTCTAAAAACAGAAGTTTGCCTCTTCAAAAGGGAAATTTACATCTATAAAAGAAATACTTGGCCAGCAGGATGACTCAGTAGATGAGAGGTGCTTGCTGTCAAGCCTGGGGGCCCGAGTTTGATACCTGGAATCCAAATGGTGGAGATAATTGACTCCTACAAGTCGTCCTCTTACCTCTACACACATGTCATGGCATGCCCATGTGCACATACACACTTGTGCACACACGTGCAAATAATAAATGAAAAAAATTAAAAAGAAATCTCTGTTGTTAGAAGATGACTGTCTCTAACAGGAACAGAAGGCGGACACGAAATCATGAGACTAACAATGGCGAACTGATGATGTAAATTTGTAACCACAGTTCCCCTGTAGCCATATTTTTTCTGGATACTTCCATAGCTGTCTGACCCAATACTTTCTGACTTTGTTTCTGTTGAAAATGGTATTTAACCCCGAGTTCTAAGCCACGTCTCTAAATTTTACACACTTCTCTGGGTATCCTCTGCATGCATGTTATTAAACGTGTACTTCTTTTTCTCTTGTAACTCTATTTTGTTTCAGGAGACTCCACCCATGGACACGGAAAGGCTAGGAGAGAATTATACTTCTATAGGTGTTTCTCCTCCTCCACTTTTTTGGTGGACTTCTGTTTGGGCTTTTTGTGGCTCACAGGTACAGAGGTTTTAGTCCATGGACGGCTGGTTCCATTGTTTCTGGGGCATAGTAAGCTAAAACATCATGGCAGAAGGCTGTGGTGGAGCAAAGTCACTCCCTATATCACAACTAGGAAGAGTGAGAAGGAAGGACCCAGGACAAGGTATGTGATTCAGCAACATAGCCCAGTGAACATTTGCTCCAATAGACCCCACCTCTAGTTTCTACAACTTTCCAATAATTTCCTCTTGTTAGGTGTCCAAATTATTGAATATACCTGTACAGGAAACTAATCATCAAGTTGAAAACATCCCAGAAAATGCCAGACATAAAAGTGGGGTGCACACCATTTCAAATTAATGTTCTGCAAATCATTACCTGATCTCAGAGGACTTAGAAGATGTCTCTGGGCCACTTTTGGGGTGATTATGGGTTTTTAAAGCTCTATAACTTCTGAACCCTCTTTGGCAGCCCTAGTGTCTATAGCTAAGCCGTAAAAGCTTGTTGGTTTTAGAATATCAGAGGCACATTGGTTCTTGATGCTCTTGAGTCATACAATAAACATCCTGTAATATAAAGAAAAAATGTAGAAAAGAGTTTAATACAACCCAGAATATTTACTCAGTTTTCCAAGCTGAACTTGATAATAAGATGCCTGACAGGATGTTTTTAAAAGAACCTCTATAGTCATAGGTTGACCTGATGGGAAGCAAATATTCAGACTCTGGAGAAACTATTTTCAAGGTATCTCTATGGTATTAGACACTGTTTGTCTTACGGAATCTTCACAGGCACCTGAAACCAACCTTGTGAATCTTGAGCAATATATTCTGCTGACTATGTCCACCCTGATTGCTGACACATGCTGACTACTGTGCTGGATAGCTTTAGTTGTCAACTTGACACACCCGGGTAGAGGGAACCTCAATTGGTAAATTGCCTCCATTGGACTGGCCTGTGGCCATGTCTGTGGGAAATCTTGATTATTGAGTGATGTGATGTGGGAAGGCCTAGGCCACTGTGGGTGGTGCCACCCCTGGGCAAGTAGGTCTATGTTATATAAGAAAGCAGGTTGAGCAGGGCCCAGGAGAACAAGCCAGTAAGCAGAATTCCTCCATGGCCTGTGCTCCAGCTCCTGCCTCCAGGTATCCTGCCCTGAGGTCCTACTTTGGGCTCCCTGATGAACTGTGACCCAGGAGATATAAGTCAAATAAACCCTTTCTCTAAGTTGGTGTTGGACAGGGTGTTTTATCACAGCAATGGAGAAACAAACTAGAACAACTATGATTTGGAACTTTGTGGCTTTTGGAGATACTAAGCTCTCTCCAAATGAGTGTCACTAAAATACCTTCAATCCTGTGACTTCCAGTCCTTCCTCATTTACCGCCTTACATCTTTTGCTCAGTTCTCTTCCATCTTGAACTGTTTGAGCCTCTACCTCTCCCATCCTTTGTCTACCCTTGCAGACCCCGTTCTTACTCCAGCTCTTCAGTCACTTGAACTTTAGGCACCTCTGCTCTCAAAGGACTCCCCAAAATGCAACTACCCGAGGTGGGGGAAGAAAAAGAGTAACTGAAATAAAGTGGGTATTTTATCCATTCAAATCATCTTTGGATACATTCAGCTATCTGCTAAATATCTCTTCTATTACTCAAAGTTTAGTCCAGGGGGTTCTGTAAGATTGGTTTCTGATTACAGGAACATATGCCTCCAGATTCTGCCTTCTCTTTGCTTATGAGAGCCATGCTTTATACCCTGCCTTTCTCTAGGCAGTGAGAGCCATCTTTTCGAAAGGCAAACTTTGGAGAAATGACTCTTATGAGAAAAGGAATTAAATGAAAAATTTTATGTCTTTTTCATAAACATTGGTAAACAGCTTTAGTCTCTGAGAGAGTAAACAGTTTGTTCAATCTGACAGAAACAGTTTAAAATAAGCCTTTTAAAAAACCATATGTTTTTGAGCTTCTGTACAGCAAAAGAAACAAAAAAAGTGAAGAGAAAACCCACAGAGTGGGAAAAAATATCTTCACCAGTGACTCATCTGACAGAGGTTTAACATCCAGAATATGTAAAGAACTAAAAAAACAAAGAATCAAGAAACCAAATGACCCAATTAAAAGATGGGCTATAGATCTAAACAGAGTTCTCAAATGAAGAAGAAGATGGCTAAGAAACGTCTCAAAAAGTGTTCAACATCCTTAGTAATTAGGGAAATGTAAATTAAAACCACCTTAAGGTTTCACTTTACCCCAATCAGACTGGCTAGGATCAAGAGAACAAATGATACCAAATGTTGGAGAGGATGTGGGAAAAGGGGAACGGCTCATCCACTGCTGGTGGGACTGCAAACTTGTTCAACCCCTATGGAAGGTAGTGTGGAGAACTCTTAAAAAACTACAAATGAACCTACCACATGATCCGGTTATACCACTCCTCGACATATACCCAAAGGACTCATCCTGTTGTAAAGACACTTGTACAACCATGTTTGTTGCTGCTCTTTTCACAATAGCGAAAAGATGGAAGCAACCTAAGTGTCCCTCAGCTGACAAGTGAATAATGAAAATGTGGTTCATTTATATGATGGAGTTTTACTCAGAAATGAACTAATGAAATTTGTAGGTAAATGGATGGATCTAGAAACTGTTATACTAAATGAAGTAACAGAGACTCAGAAAAACAAAAGATGTATGTTCTCCCTCATTTGTGGATCCTAGCACCAAATCCTTGTAAGTGAGTGTATATCCTGATGCAACTGCAGGGACCAAGCATATGGAAGGGAAACAGGGAGGTAAAGGGAAAGAAGGAACCTGAGAGAAAAGAATAGTAGGAGAAAGGTGGTAGGAAGGGAGAAATATGTAAAAAGGGGGTAGTTAAAGGGGCGGGGAAGGAAGGAGGGCTATACAAAGAACTATGGGAATAAAGGAGAAATAATTCTCCAAATATACAGTAAAAAAAAAAAAAAGCCTTAAGCACAGAAGGAAACCTGGAATCCTATGGTGTTAGAAGAAAGCCCTTCCAGAAGCAATACAGTTGTTAAATGAAAATCCCAGTGCCAGAGACGGGTTGCCCCCCTATGAGCTATTGGCCAGAGGGGGCCTAGATGTCCTCAAAACAATAAAGGCCATTGCCAATATTGTTGGTTGAACACCAGAAGTGGATGGAGGAGCCCTATTGCTGAAGAAATTGCTTGATGTGAGCACAGGAGAGGGAGAAATCAATCTTGGACTAAGCTGGAAACTCCCTGCCACTGGATGGATGGCTTTCATGGTGCCAAAAGGCGATATGTAGATGACTGGGGGAGAATAGTCCCCTGTAATTCTGCTCAATAACAGACCCCATGTGTTGCACTATCAACATACCAAATGAGATGTTCCTGCTGGTGCAATAGTGGAGCGTCTAGTGTATGTACAACCAGCAACTTTTCAATTGGATATAATGCCCACTTCTAGGGGTGGAACACACATCTGGTACTATAGACCGGACCAATCCCCTGTGGCAGGGGAGAATATAGGCCCCAATGGAAAGCCACTGTAGTTATTTTGTTAGATGGATGAGATGCACCTGCTAAAGTACCATCCAAGCATTTGTGTTTACACCCATAGGTTATTATAGAAGTCACTGTTTAGATATTCTTCTTGCTATTTGTGTTTTTTTATCGGATAGAACCCACTGAAATAGGCCAACAGCCCATGGAAAACTGATGATGTAGAGACCCAAAAGTTCAGTGCTTTGCCACAATAGGAGGAAGATCATCCCACACCTACCACTCCCTCTACGACTTAGGGACTTTTGTGGAAGAGGTTGGTGGAAGGACTGTAGGAGCAGAGGAAGGGGTGGAGTGTTAATTGGAAGTGTACTCTGACCACTATGCCAGCAAGCTATAGTCACACCTCCTTTCCACAGTTGTCAAGGAGTCCATGAAAGAGTCAGTTATCCCTCCCACCCAATTAGTCGACCTTAGCTGCATGTGGGGAGGGGCTAAGGCTCTATAAGCCGAGAACCCCAGGAGGCCCCTCTCTCACCATTTTCTGTGGCTGTGGGGAAGTCACAGAATCTATATTTGAGTGTGGACTTTCCAGTGTATCTGTAAATGGGGGCACCCATCCCTCTGTAAATAACCCCCCACCCTATGCTCTGTTAAAAAAAAAGAAAGAAAAGGTGTTTGGATAGATAGATGAAAGGGATCTGACTAGACTGCAAGTAGATGGACTTGCACTGGGGAATGTCTGGAGACACTAACTTGTCACAGTGGGCCTTAACACTCAGGACAGAGTATATGGGTTCCAGTGGAGGGGGGGCTATGAGAGGATTCTGGTGGGGACAGGGTTATAAAGATAGTTCATATTGTTTGAGATATTCTGTATGAAATACAACAAAATTTAATAAAACATTTTTTTAAAAAACTAGACAATGTTTTTGTTTACTAGATTAAAATACCTGAAGTCAGGTCATTTATAAAGAATAGAGGTATATTTAACTGATGTTTCTGAAGGATTGATACCATTGGCTTGGCATCTGTTGAGGACCTTTCTGCTGCAGCAGGTATGTGGCAAGACATAGCAAATGTGCCAATTTGAGTCACTCTTCTCTTAATAAAGTCACTAATACCATTATGGAGCCCTACCTGCATAGCCCCACCTAATAATAATTACCTCCCAAAGGCTTCACATCCAGATACCATTAACATATAAATTTGGGGATTAAATTTCTAACTCATGAACTTTGGGGTGTACTTTCAAAACATAGCAACTAGCAAGTGTTGTGTTATAATACCTAGGACTTAGTTAAAATTTTAAAACAAATGCTAAGAGATTTCTGTGTTTATATGTTTATGCATGTCTACCTTTGTATGTTACATACATGTGTTTTTTTGTTGTTTTTGTTTTTGTTTTTGGTCTTTTTTGAGACAGGGTCTCCCTGTAGACCCAGCTGGCCTGGGGCTCACTATGTAGACCAGACAAACCCTGAACTCACAAAGATACGTCTGCTTCTGCCTCCTGAGTGCTGGGACTAAAGGTGTGTGCTACTACACCTGACATATATGTACAATGGTATTAAAGCTCTGAATAACACTACCAAAATGAACTGGCAAAAAAATAAGAAAAAAAATAAGGTCTTATGGGGCTAGAGAGACAGCTGAGCTGTTAAGAGCACTGACTGCTTTTCTGGAGTGCCCATGTTCAAGTCCCAGCACCCACATGGCAGCTAACTGTCTGTAACTCCAGTTCCAGGGGATCCAACTCCCTTTTCTGGGCTCTATGCGTTTTGCATGACATAATGCCCTTACATACATGCAGGCAAAACACTCATACACTTAAAATAAAGATAAATAATCCAAAAGAAAGAAAGAAAAAAGGTGTTATGTAAATTAAACTTTTATCAAGCAAATAAGAACTGAACCAAACACTTTTCAAGCTCACTTGAGTAGTCTTTGGCAAATGAGTGTGGGAATGATTTTTACTTAACATTATAATCAAAAAATTAATCTTTTGTTTTGAGATAGTTTACCACTATCTCAGTTTGCTTATAATATACAACAATCTTAGTAGGTCTTGAGTTCCTCTTGTAACCTAAATACATAACTTTAATCCTTCATGACCCTTCCTTGCCCTTGACCCAGAGAAATGTGTGTGTGTGTGTGTGTGTGTGTGTGTGTGTGTGTGTTGGGTATTAAGTAGGATAAGCAAGTGCTGCAAGCAACAGATGTTCATTGGTAGAAATGAGAATTATCCCATCTGTGTGCTAAACACCACATGGGATTAAATTGGTCACATCTGTTTGTGCTTGTGTGTACTGTTCTCAGAAAGGGAAAAATCCTTGTCTGATAAAATAAGGGTCTTCTTTTACTCCATTTTATGCTGGGTATACATTTTTCAATAAAGAAAGAACAATGCCTTTGTTTGAGAGAGTACAGTTTAGGAAGAAATCTGAAGGAACAGGTTCTCAGAGCAGTTTGGGCCTCATTCTTGGTTAAAATGGATGCTAAGAGTCAGGTTGTAATTATTCAGGCATTGTCATCATGAGACAATAAACTCTGCCAGAAATAAGGGTATTATTGCTTTAGTAAAAAAAATGTATGGATACACTTTTAGAGTTGTCAGATAAAATACAAGACAGATACACAATTTCCTTTTTTGGGGGGTGTGTTGTTGTAAGACAGGGCTCCACTCTGTAGCCCAAACTGGTCTGGAATTTGGTATGTAACCCAAGCTAGTCCCAAACTCACAACCATATTTCTGCTTCAGTCCCCTGAGTACTAGGATTACAGGCATGAGCCACCATGCCCAGTATATAACTTTCATTCTACATAGGTTTGCTAGTTGGATTAGCTCATGTTATCTGTATGTTACAAAATTTGTTAGAGGAAAAATAAGATAGTAGGTAGTGTTGAACGGTGCTATGCAGGCCACTGGGGGAGAAAAGTCATCAATAGTCTTGCCAACAGTTGATGCTATATGCAATAATACTTGCCTAGTGCTGCAATAGCAGCATGAAGGTTATGGGGGTAACCAATTGCTTTCTGGATTTTTTTTCTATAGAAGAGAGTTCATGCCTGGTACTATAAACCTGGTCAGAAGCCCATAGTTTATGAGGTCATAGACCCTGTGGAGGAAATTTACTACTGTTATTTTGCTAAAAAGATCAAATAGTTCAAACTACCCTCTAAATATTTATGCTTGTACATAAAATTAGTGCTGCTTTCAATTTTAGTCAGAGAAACGTCTTTTTGCAGTGGTTAATACAGAGACTTATATCTGGCCAAAGTGCTGAGAATAAGTGACTGTTGAGTGTTCAGCCCTAAATGAAACATCAGTATTACCCCTCCCTCCAAGGCTCAGGGAAGATCTTGGAGGAGGTGGATGGAAAGAATGTAAGAGTCAGAGTGAGGAATGCTGTGAAATGCTGTCTTCCCGACATGACATGGCTACTGCACCCATGTATTCATAGCATCTGTGGTTACTTTCACAAGACCTGCACAAGATGGAGCTCAGGAACACTATGGCATGGAATATAATTTTTTTTAAGAAACGAAAGTAGGAAGGGTTCTATAAGGGAAGAATCAGAGAGGAAAATGGGACAGAAATATGCTAAAATTATATACATATATGAAGTTATGAAAGAAAAAGAATCATTAAAAATGTCAATACCAGGGGCTGGAGAGATGGCTCAGGGGTTAAGAACACTGACTGCTGTTGCAGAGGACCCGAGTTTGATTCCCAGTACCCACATGGTGGCTAGCAACCATCAGTAACTCCAGTTCCTGGGGAATCTGATGCCCTCTTCTGACCTCTGTGGGCATTGCCTGACACAGGTGCAGGCAATACACTCATACACATAAAATAAAAATAATAACTAAAATATTTTTTAAAATGTCAATACCAGAAGTACATCATCAAACTACAACTTGGTATTACCTGTTTAAACAACAAAAGTTTTCTTGGGGTATTGATATGCTTTTGTTTTTTTGTTTTTTTGTTTTTTT
>NW_008360300.1:566767-575012 GCF_000622305.1 Nannospalax galili
GTCTCCCTGCAGCCCCAGCTGGTCTTGATTCACAGAAATCCACCTGCCTCTGTCTCCGAGTGCTGGGACTAAAGACATGTGCCACCACACCCAGCATGGGGAAGTGATTTTTTAAATAAAGTTATATATGTTACATATTTAATTTTTAATTACATTTTATTTATTTTGTGTGTGTGTGTATGTATGTGTATATGTGCATACATATGCCAATGAGTACATGTGGAGCTCAGAGAACAATCTGCACAACCTTCAAGAGAATATATATTTAATTTTTAATTACATTTTATTTGTGTGTGTGTGTGTGTGTGTGTGTACGTACATATGCCACAGAGTACATGTGGCTCTCAAAGGACAATCTTCAAGAGTTAATTCTCTCTTTCTGCTGTGTGGATCCCAAGAGCCGAACTCAGGTCATCATTCTTGGAAGCAGGTAACTTTACCCACTGAGTCATCTTGTTATCTCTCTCTCTGTCTCTCTCTGTCTCTCTCTGTCTCTCTCTCTCTCTATATATATATCTATGTGCATGCACACACACGTGTGTGTGTGTGTGTGTGTATCCACTGAGTTTAATTAGGGTTGCTTATTGGTGTATGGGTGTAAAGTTATTGTATTAGTTACTTTTCTGTTGCTGTGATAAAATACTATGACCAAAAACAACTTATAGAAGAGTTTACTTTAGCTTATGGTTCCAGAGGGTTAGATGTCCATAATGACAGGAAAGGCATGGCAGCAGGAACAAGAAATTAAGAGATCACATCTCAACCACCCACAGAAAGCAGAGAGACTGAACTAGAAGGGGGGTTCAGGATTATAAACTCTTGACTCCCACTCCCAGGGATGTACTTCCCCCAGTAAGGCTCCATGTCCTAAAAGTTCTATAATCTCACCAACTGGGGACCATGTCTTCAAATACATGAGCCTATGGAAGACATTTCTCATTTAAACCACAGGTTATTTCTTTTATCATGGGCAACTGATCAGTGACTATTCTCCAGAAGCAAGGTGACACCCTCCTCCCCCAGCAGCCATTAACTACCAAAAGCTTCTCAGTGAAGTGTGGAGCCTCATGTACCCCTCCCCCATCTATGCTAGAATGCTGATGGGCTTCATTTTGCGAAGGTCTTGGGCAGGTAACCACAGCTGCTGTGAATGCATGAATGTCCTGGCTGTGTCATGTCCAGAAGACAGTGCTTTAGAGCATTCCTCCCCATTCTCTGGCTTTTACCTTTTTTTCTAACCCCCTCTTCCTTAATGTTTTCTAAGCCTTGGTGGGGGTGGTGATGGTGTTGATAGTAGATGTTCCATTTAGGGCTAAATATTCAATAGGCACTTATGCTCAGTGGTTTGATCAGTTATGAGTCTCTGCATTGCTGCCCATGCAGAAAGAGGCTTCTCTGGGCCAAGACTGAGAGCAGAAATAATGTGTGGCTTATAAACACAGATATTTAGAAGGCAGTTTGACAACATGTCCATTTACCAACATATCCATTTGTTGTCCCCCCTCATTATTTTTGTTATTGTTGCTATGATAAGACACCATGACCAAAGGAACTTATAGAAAGAAGAGTTTATTTGGCTAACGATACCAGAGGGAAGAATCCATAATGGTGGGGTGAGGCATGGTGGCAGAGGTGGCTGGAGCAGAAAGCGAAGTGATCACATCTTCAAGCAGGCACAAGAAGCAGAGGGAGATTGGAAATCCAGTTTAAGAACTCTCAAAACCCTCCCCCAGCAATGTGCTTCCTCCAGTGTAGCCCCGCCTCCTAAAACTTCCCAAAACAATGCCACCAACTGGGGACAAAACATGGGGGACACTCATTTAAACCACCACATTCCACTCCCTGGCCCTCATAGATTAAAGACCATATCATAATGCAAAATGCATTTAGTCCAACCTTAACAGTTTAAAACCGTTCAGAACTCCAGAGTCTAAAGTCTCTTCTGAGACTCAAGGCAATCTCTTAACTGCAAGCACCTATAAAATCAAAAGACAAATTATGTATTTCTAACATACAATGGGGCACGATATATATTCCCATTCCAAAAGGGAAAACTGGGGCCATACTGATGAAATACTGAAGCAAAACAAGACCAAAAACCAGCAGGGCAAACATCAAATTCAGTAGCTCCATATCCAACTTCTGGGACTTTACTTCCCAAGGACTTAGATGGCTCAGCCCCTCCAGCTTTGCTGCATGCAACATACATCTCTCTCTTGGGCTAGTACCATTTCCTGTATGCAGCTCTCCTTGGCAGATGCCTCACAGCTCTAGCATCTGCAGCATCTTCTTGGGGTCTCCACTGCCAACCAGACTTCACCTTCACAGCTTCATGGAATGGCTTGCCAGGCCCTTCTTTATGATGTATGCTGCCTGGCCTCATAGGTTCTCTGAAACCATGGAGGAAGAAAGGATGACTCTTTCACTCTTACGTCTTTCATGTCTCTAAAGCCAGCACTACATGAATGACACTGTCAAGTTTGGCTGCTAGCCTGGGATGGATCCTGGCCTGCTTTATTCACAGTAGCAGCCTTCTATGCTATGTTTTTTTTAGGTGCAGAAAACCCCTCCCACATTTTTCTTTTGCAAGTTGGAGGCTTAACTGGGTGTGGTCTTTCCCTGAAGATACTCTTTTCATTGTTTAAGTGCAAATCTGTAGGCCTCTCTTTAATAACTTTAATCTCTTTATGAAGGAGAACTTCTCTTTCAGCACATGCCTAGGCTCCAGCATTTATCTTCCTAGGACTCTTTTTTAATCCAAACTGTACATTCTGCATTTCTTTCTGTTCCTCTGGCTCTTTTTCATTGTAGATCTCCATAACAGTCATCATTAATAACCAAACCACTGATTCAACATTAATCTGCCTTGAAATTTCCTCTGACAAAGAAATTAGTGCATTATTTTTCAACTTTAGCCTTAGGCAGGCTCTTAGGCTGTGGGCAGATAGAAGCTAGACTCTGCCAAAATATCCCAGTTGCTGCTTAAGTCCTTATTTCCCTGTGGAACTACTTTGCTCTCAGGACTACTTTCTTCCAAGTTCTACTAGAATGGCCCATTAAGCTCTGCTTACAGCATTCAATCACTTTTCCAGTCCAAACTTCCAAAGTCTTCCAAAATTCCTTCAAAAACCCACATGGTCAGGTTCTTCACAGCAGCACCCCACTGTCTGGTACTAACTTCTGTGTTAGTTACTTTTCTGCTATGATAAAACATCATGAACAAGGCAACTTATAGAAGGAAGAGTTTATTGAGCTTATGATTCCAGGGGGATTAGTGTCTATAATGGTGAGGGAGGCATGGTGGCAGAGGTGGCCAGAGCATAAAGTCAAGCCATCACATCTTCAAGCAAGCACAGGAAACAAAGAGTGATTAGAAATCTGGCAAGGCTTAAGAACTCTCAAAGCCTGCCCCCAATGATATACTTTTTCCAGCCAGGCCAGACCTCCTAAAACCTCCCAAACAGTGCCACCAACTGGGAACTGAGTTTCCCATATGAGTGTGGGCACACACAGGCCATGACATGTATAGAGATGAGAGGACACCTGTGGGAGTTGGTTGTCTCCTTCTACAGTGTGAGTCCTAGGGCTCAAACTCAGGTTATTAAGCTTAGTGGCAAGTACCTTTATCCACTTAGCCATCTTGATGTCCTTATGCATATTATTTTTAACCCCTGTTTTCATTTAACAATCTATCATACACCTTTTTCTAGATTAATAATATATTTTCAAAACATTCAATAACAAAGAAACATTAGTGGTAGAGAGGCTCATTGGTGAACTGAGAATAGTAAAATAGATTCAGAGCTCAGATCTCTACCAGCCTGAAAATCTTTAAGCCAAATACTAGGCCTCTTTAAGGCTCAAATTCTATTTCCATACAACAAAGCAAAAAATGAAAAAGGTAAAAGTTGAAAGTTCTTTACAACTGTTATAAAGTATGAATGTAAGCCTGAAAGGTAAGCAAACAATGCAGGAAAGTAAAGGAATGAAACATATTGACAATTCCTAACTCTCAGGAGAGTCTCCAGATTCTACCAGACTGTTTAATACAACTCACACTATAGCTCCAGAAGCCAGAGCAGCCTTCATTAGAGAACCCTAAACTGTATAACTTAGAAAAGCAGACCTTGAGTTCCTGGTACCAGCTGACAAGGTGTTTCTTCAGTGATATCAAACTTGCTTTGAGAGCTTGTGTGTTTTTCATGCTGTTACGATGTTCCATACAGAGAATGATCTACCATAGCTGTGCTTTCAGTTTTGAATGAGTGAGCTTGTTGAGTATATGGCAAGCAAAAGTAAAAGGACAAATAGCAAGCAGCAGAGAAGTAGCAACACGTTGTCAAAATTGAGTGCTTACAAAATCCAGCAGAGACAGTGTGAGAGAGATTGAGAGAGGAAGCAAGAGCAACATCATCAACTCAGGAGCTTATAAATTAAGCAGATGATTAGGAAAGTCCTGTTGAAACAGTCATGCTTGAGTACCCAACTGAGGGCAGGCAGAGCAGAACATTTTCTCTATAGATGAGCTTCCAGATTTTCATTCTTATCACAGGTATTTTTATACCAAAGGATAAATAATAGTAATGTGTGCTTGAGATGGTTTGCTTTCAATTGGTTCTCAGGAACATGGTGTTTTAAATAACCTTAGCTAGTTTCTTGCTCTTTTTCCTTGTTTCAGAGTTAGGGGACCAGCCTGACTCACTCCGGAGTCTGCTTTCAACAAGTGTAAATATAACATGACAGTTTACTAATATAATTTATGTTATACATGAGTAGAGGAAATTTAGTCGAGTTTTTCTGGAATGGGATGATGAGTAAGAGCATGTTCTGTTATTTCAGTTCTATGTTCTGTGGCAAGGCCCTCTGAATGTATCTGGAGCCCATCCTCTAGTTCTGTGGTCTGGGTGGGCAAGTCAAGGTGAGGCCCCTGCTACCTGTTGACCACCATGCCCCTGAGAACCAGTTGAAAGCAAACCATTTCAAGCAGACATTACTATCTAGGTGACCCAATCACCTAGATTTCCCATTATTTAATTTTTTGCAAGCAATTTACTAATTTCACTTTCTAGTTGACCTTTCTAATTTCCTTTTCTAATTTAAACTTATTATTTACTTTGGAGGAGGGATGTTCTTTTCTTCTGTCTCATATTGATATTTATATCTCTGACAGATAAATTACCTAATCAAATTGTATATATTGACTGTGCTGGATAGCTTTAGTTGTCAACTTGACACACCTGGATAGAGGAAGCCTCAATTGGGGGATTTCCTCCATTGGACTGGCCTGTGGCCATGTCTGTGGAGTGTCTTCTTGATTATTGAGTGATGTGGGAGGGCCCAGCCCATTGTGGGTGGTGCCATCCCTGGGCAGGTGGTCCTGTGTTGTATAAGAAAGCAGATTGAGCTGGGGCCAGCTTCTTTCCTGGGTAAATTCAGCCATGCCTCAATGCACCTTAACTCTCCCAGACTCATTTACCCTCCCAGCTCCCCCACTCCATCTGTCCTCCTAGTGTGGGCATTGGCCTATTTCTTCTCTGGGCACCCCAGACCTCTGGACTGCCCTCTTAGTCCAGGCTCCCCACTGCTTCCTGACCCTTTGCACCCAGACCATCCCAGTTCCTAGGTCTAGTCCCCAAGAGCCCTTAGTGCCTGGTCCCTCCCCCACTTCACCTTTGCATGCCTGAGACAGGCCCTGGTCCCTGACTAGCCCAGACCCCAACTTCCTGAACCAGCATCTTTTCCTGAAGGGATCCAGACCTTAGAAGAAAGCCTGAGAGCATCTGATCCTCATCTGATTTGGGCCTCTGTGGGAACTCCTGAGCAGCAGGATGAAAGCCATCTGGCCCCTCCAATATAAAATCAAAGGAGAGAACCTGAAGCCTAGACCAACCAGCTTTTCATGCTCAACAAGTAAACCATAAAGGCACATAAAGTTTACAAAAAGTAGCAGACCTAAACTGAACAAAGGAATCACACAAGAATCAGAAACTACAAAAGAAATCCACATGTCAAAGTCAAAGAGAAAAAATAACAACATGAAAAACCCAAATAATATATCCCCACCAAGTACTAACAGTCCTGTAGAAAAGTACAATGAGAACCCCCTAGAGATAACACAGGATATGGAATTCAAAAAAACAATTATAAACATGATAAAAGAATTCAGTGAATTTAAAGAACACACAAAGAAATCAAAGAACTGAAAGAAGATAGGGAGAAACTTCTGAATGAATTCAGAAAAGAGTTAGAAATATTGAAGAATACTTGGGCTGAAATGAAGAAGAAAGTGAAACACTTAATACGCCAATTAGAAATGACAGGAGAAAGCCTCACCAATAGGATGAATGAAATGGAAAATAGAATATCAAGACTGGAAGACAAAGTGGATGAATTAGACCACTCAAGCAAAGATTATGAAAAATTTAAGAAACCACAAGAATGAAATATGTAGGAATTGTGTGACACCAGAAAAAGACCAAACTTATGCATCATAGGCATAGAGGAAGGAGAAGAATCTCAGGATAATGGCATGGACCAGATCTTCACAGGATTGTAGAAGAAAATTTCCCAAAATTAAAGAAAGACGTGCCCATATAAATACAAGAAGCACAAAGAACACCAAAAAGGCAAGACCAGAAAGAAAACTCTCCACTGCGCATCATAGTAAAAACACAAAACATACAAAACAAAGAGACAATACTGAAAGCTGCAAAAGAGAAACAACAAGTTGCATATAAAGGAAAACCCATTAGGATTACAGCTGACATTTCAGTGCAAACTATGAAAGCCAGAAGATCCTGGACCAAAGTATTCCCAGTTTTAAATGACCACAGCTTTAGTGTCAACTTGACACACCTGGGTTGAGGGGGCCTCAATTGAGGAATTGCCTCTATTGGACTGGACTGTGGCCATGTCTGTGGGGAATCTTCTTGATTATTCAGTGATGTGGGAGGGCCCAGCCTACTGTGGGTGGTGCCATCCCTGGGCAGGGGTGGGGGGGCTGTGTTGTATAAGAAAGCAGGTGAAGCATGAACAAGGGGGGCAAGCCAGTAAGCAGCATTCCTCCATGGCCTGTGCTCCAGCTCCTGCCTCCAGGTTCCTGCCCTGAGTGCCTACCTTGGGCTCCCAGATGAACTGTGACCCTGGAGATGTAAGACAAATAAACCCTTTCCTCCCCAAGTTGGTATTGGTCAGAGTGTTTTGTTGTAGCAATTGTAGGCAAACTAGGACAGAAATTGGTACCAGAGAGTATGGTATTGCTATGACAGACCTGACCTTGGTGTTTTTAGGAGGATTGTGGAAACATTTGGAATTTTTGCCTGGAAAAGCAGTTGAGTGCTTAGAGTTTGTTGCTGTGGAGCTTGGAACAGTTTTGCTGAAAGAGTTGTGGACAATGGAGGTCTGGCTTGTGAAGCTTCAAAGGGAAGCAGAGATTATCAGGGCTGTTTGTGTGAGATTTCGGATTGAGAATCTATGAGTTCTGGTCAGCTGGGGCTGAAGAATCAGCTGTGATTAAGAAGAGACCAGAACCTGAAGCAAAACCTTTGCTTTACTGGGACAATTGATGCTGGTTAGCTGGGGCTGAAAAATCAGCTGCAAGTAACAAGAGACCAGCATCGCTGTGGTGAAATATGGGAGGTATTTCCTCAGGGTTGGTGCACAGAAGCTGTGGAACAGAGGGGACCCAAGGGCCTCTATCTCAAGCTGGAAGCAGGACTTGGCAATGTGTAAGAGTCTTCTGCATGGTTTTGGTGTTGAAAGTGTGAAGGGGTCACAGAGAGCAGCTGGCACCCTCAGAAGCCTGGAAAAGCTATTGGTGAAAGTGAAGCCTCAGGTGCAGTGAAGACCCCCAGAATTGAAGGGGTCATGGAAAGAATCTGAGGCATTGCACTCCAGAGGCCAGAGAGGCCATTGGTGAGGGTTCAGCCTCAGTTTCAGTGGAGACCCCAGCTTTTTGGAGATGCCAGGACCATGGAAAACCATCAAGGGCAGCAGAAAGCATAAAGGGGTCACAGAGAGCAGCTGAGGTTTGCCACTCTGAGGGGCCAGGAAAGGCCATAGGTAAAGTGCAGCTTCAGTTGCAGTTAAGACCCCAGGATTGAAGGGGTCATGGAGAGAATCTGAGGCTTTGCACCCAGAGAGGCAAGACAAAGCCATTGGAGAAGATGTAGCCTCAGTTTCAGCGGAGACTCCGGCTTTTTGGAGATGCCGGGACCATGGGATGACCACCAAGGACAGTGGCAGG
>NW_008360300.1:575098-596847 GCF_000622305.1 Nannospalax galili
CTTAGGTGTGCCTGATTCTTCCCTTTGAAATAAGACAGTACTTCTTTTGGATTTTACAGAAGCCCACCCACAGTTGAGTTTTAAAAGAGACTATGGACTTTTAGGTGTTTGGATTTTTTTAAGGACTGTGGGGTTTTTAAGGTTGTACTGTCTTATGTTGTGATATTGACATCATATCTTGGGCACAAAAATTGGAAAGTTTTTGGTTTAATAGTGATTTATTTGTGTGTCAAGTTGACAAGGGGTCAATTGTGATGGATAGCTTTAGTGTCAACTTGACACACCTGGGTTGAGGGAGCCTCAATTGGGGAATTTCTCCATTGGACTGGCCTGTGGCCATGTCTGTGGGGCATTTTCTTGATTGTTGAGTGATGTGGGAGGGCCCAGCCCACTGTGGGTAGTGCTACCCCTGGGCAGGTGGGCCTGTGTTGGATAAGAGAGCAAGCTGAGTAGGGGCCAGCAGAACAAGCCAGTAAGCAGCATTCCTCCATGGCCTGTGTTCCAGCTCCTGCCTCCAGGTTCCTGCCCTGAGTTCCTACCTTGGGCTCCCGGATGAACTGTGACCCAGGATATGTAAGCTAAATAAACCCTTTCCTCCCCAAGTTGGTAGTAGTCAGAGTATTTTGTCACAGCAATGAAGAAACAAACCAGGACATCATCCTATTGTAGAGACACTTGTCTAACCACATTTATTGCTGCTCTTTTCACAATAACTAAAAGGTGGAACCAACTTAAATGATCCTCAACTGACAAGTGGATAATGAAAATGTGGTTCATTTGTCCAATGGAATTCTACTCAGCAGTAAAGAAAGATGAAATCATGAAATTTCCAGGTAAATGGATGGAACTAGAAACTGTTATACTAAGTGAAGTAACACAGACTCAGAAAAACAAATGCATATGTTCTCCCTCATATGTAGATCCTAGCACCAAATCCTTATAAGTATGTATCCAGACATAACTACAGAAACAAGGATAATGGAAAGGAACCAGGGAGGTAAAGGAAAAGAAAGAACCTGAAAGAGAAGAACAGTAGGAAACAGGTATTAATAAGAGAGATATGGATAAAAATGGGGTTATTTTAATGGGAGGGGCAAGGGAGGGTTATATAAGGAAACTTGGGGATAAAGGGAAAGAAGGGGCTCAAGAGAGGAGAGACCATAGGAGAAGGGTATTATTAAGGGAAAAATGGGAAAACCATGGTGCAAGGGTTAGACAATGAGAGAGATAAATAATGCCTAGCTAGTTTTTAAAAAACCAGAGGGAACCAAATATGGTCCAACAACCTACTGACAAAATATGCATACAACTAGCTGAAGGAACACAGTATATGTCTAGTCAAGGTTTGTCGGAGAACGTTTGTTTTTTGCCCAAGCTTTATCTACATAGCACATGGTAATTAAAAGAACCAGACTGGTGGAACTAACCTTCTTGGATATTGAACAGCTGTACTTTTAGGCCCATACTAATCTGGTCAGAGGGACTTAAAGACAGTTTTTGCTCTTTGCCCTCCAAGGTCGACTAAGTTCCAGGAAACTATGGCGCACCTCTCCAAATGTCCTGTAAGTGTGGTGGGTCACCTGTCCTCTTGATCAAGGAGGCCAAGGAGACCCCACCAGATGGACTTGAACCAGTATCTAGTCTACAAAGAAGAGGGTCAACACAGAGGAAACATTTCCTCCATGCTTCCAAGTGAAGCCAGCCACGGTTGAGTAGGACCTTTGACTTATTGTCACATAGACGGAACTGGTAAAAGAAAGGAGCCACTGGCTCCTCCCAAGCCCATGTGACCCCTGAGGAACATATCCTCAAATAACCTTAAGAGTTAAAATAAATTGATTACTCTGGGACAACTGTATGGTCTTAAACACCCAAAAGGACAGTACAACCAAAGATTAAAATGATCAGTATAATTCTTTAAGCGTCCATATGTATAGCTAAAGGCTACATAACAAGAAACAAGACAAGACAAGAGACAGGACAAGACAAGACAGGGGATACCTTACTTTGAGTTATTGGCCCAAGAGACTCCCAGACATTAACCCAGCATAGGAATGGAAAAATGAACAGAAGACCCCAATCTTATCTAAAGGAATGTTATTGCTGCTAGATGAGGAAGAGCTGATCTTCCTAAAACAAAGAACTCTAGATAGGCTGACTAGACTCAGCAGATAGACTTGCACTGGGTAATGGCTGGGGGCACTGATGACACAGTGGACAGTAACAGGGATGACAGAGTATATGGGCTCAGGAGTGGGGGTGGCTATGAGAGGGTGCCATTTGGGATGCAGGTATGGTGGCTCATGCCTGTAATCCCAGTACTCAGGAGGCAGAGGCAGGCAGATGTCTGTGAGTTTGAGGCCACCCTGGTTTACAAAGTGAGTTCCAGGCCAGTTGGGGCTACAGGGAGACCCTATCTCAAAAAGACAAAAAAAAAAAAAAGATGAATAAGATTGTTTGGGATCTTCTGTATGAAACACACAAAAAATCTATAAATAAAATGATAATAATAAATCTTTTTATTTATTTATTTATTTATTTATTTTTTAAAAAAGCAGTTTGTGCAGGGGTCAGGGGAGCAAGCCAGTAAGCAGCGTTCCTTCATGGCCTGTGCTCCAGCTCTTGCCTCCAGGTTTCTGCCCTGAGTTCCTACCTTGGCCTCCCTAATGATTGTTATCGCGGAGATGTAAATAAACCCTTTCCTCCCCAAGTTGATAGTGGTTGGAGTGTTTTGTCACAGCAATGGAGAAACAAACTAGAACAGTGACTTTCATTGTAAAAGCTTTTCTTGGGGCAATATGTTCTATGGTATTGGGAGGAAAGGCTGAGATGGCTTTGGATTAAAGTGGGTGCTTCAGCGTAGTGTCAACACAGTATTTTCAACTATAATCAACAATGGTAATGTCTGTGGATTTCCCAGGTACTCTGGACTTCAAGGTTGGGGGTGCTGTATCAATTGGGAAGAGGCTTTCTTAGTTGGGCAGGTTCAGTGGAAGCTCTTGGCATAGGACTTTCAGCTGAGAGCTTCCTGTTCAGCTGAGGCTTGCGTGGAGTCATGGCTGTCTCTATGAACTCAGGTATGGTTCAGCATACCCAGTGGTGGAATGGTGTTCCTGTGAGTATAGGTCACATGGTGCTCTGGCCAGGCAAGTAGGGCCAGATAGGGAATCCACTGTGGTCCAAGTGCTGTGAAAGTGACTTCCTGAGGCTTCTGGGTCCTCATCTGCACAACTAGGACTGAAGGCTACACAGCTGGTTCCTGGAGCAGAG
This sequence comes from Nannospalax galili, assembly GCF_000622305.1. Taxonomy (NCBI): domain Eukaryota; kingdom Metazoa; phylum Chordata; class Mammalia; order Rodentia; family Spalacidae; genus Nannospalax; species Nannospalax galili. The sequence goes on from NW_008360300.1 coordinate 578,369, forward strand.
AGTGGGTAGGTAGACCCATCTGCTTCTCGTGGTCTTAGTGGATTGAACTTCTAAGATCAAGATGTTTAGCTTCTTGTCGAGGTTGCACAGTAGGGAATCTCAGCTTCTGATGATCTCAGTAGGCTGAGCTGAGGCTGTTGTGGGTGGGTACTAGGACAGCAGGAGGGTGGGCAGAGCCACTTGACCATTGTCCATGAGCCTTTGCAGACTAAGCTGCTCAGGATGGGCCACCCAGGTACTTTACAAGGTTGTAGAAAGATGGTGGGTTCAAAGTATGTGGCTGACAGAATATCAAGATGGTGTTAGCAGCTAGAGTGAGGAGGGCATGTTATGAGCTGGGTTCTTTCAAGGCAGTGCAGCAAAGTGATAACCTGGCACCTCACCAGACTTCAGGGCTGCAGGCTTAGTTTCCCTCTTTTTGAGGTTATCATGTATGTCTGTTCTATAAAGTCTGACATACCCCTACAACCCTTTAGGGCTCTGCATCGAATGCACCAATAAAATAGCTGTTCTTCCTTTCTTTCTGTGTCTCTTTTCTTTTGATATTTTGTTTTGTGACCAGCAGTATACTGTTATCTCTAACCAGGCATCTTGCTGTCAATACTCCTTTCTGATTTTGAATTATCTTAAGGATTTTTCACAGAATTCATCTTTCTCCTTAAAAAAGAGATGCCAAACTAATTACCTAATATGCTATGAAAAAATATAATAGCAGCATTGTCAAGAGAGAAATGATTTTTAAACTCTCTTTGTTAAGTTTGTATGTTAATATAAATGCTCTAGACATTATATAAAATCTTAGCGATTTGATATGTTTGTTTTGTTGAGACACATGGCTCAGGCTGGCCTCACAATCCTCCTGCATTCCAAGTACTAGGATAAAAGGCATGTGTTACTTCTCCAGTTGTTATTATCTTAAAATGTTGTAAGTCATAGATAGAGACATTTTTCCTTGTCAATACATTGTAATGAGCTCTCATTGGGTTTTTTAATCTTTAGAAAGATTTATTTTATTTTTAATGTGTGTGTGTGTGTGTGTGTGTGTGTGTGCATGTGGGTATGTGCAAGTGTGAGTGCAGGTACCAGTGGAGGCAAGAGGTGGCAGATTTCCCTGAACATGGAGTTATAGGAAGTTATGAGCTGCCCAGTGTGGGTGCTAAGAACTGAACTTGTGTCCTCTGCAAGAGCAGTAGGTGCAAATCTTAACTGCTGAACCATCTTTCCACCGCCCCCATTGGATTTTAAAACATGTCCAGTGTAAGCTTTTGTCATTCATGTTTAATTGTTTTATTCTGATGCTTTTCTGAGCTTTTTCAAAAAGATAAAGCTATTTTCTCCCTCTGAGACAGGGTTTCACATAGCTTTAGCTGACCTTGGACATGCTATATACTAGAAGAATGGCCTTGATCTCTCTGATTCTTCTGCCTCTACCTCCTTGAGTCCTGGGACTATAGGGATGTACCACCATGCCTGGTTTATGTGGTGCTGGGAATTGGACTCAGGGCTTTGGGCATGCTAGGCTAGCACTCTACCAACTGCGTTACATCTCTAGCCCCAAAAGAGCAAGTTTCTGATAACTTTACAATAACTCCATTGATGTGGATGAAAAACCAACTGACTTATTAAATTGCTAACCAAAAATCAAACAGAGCAAGAATTAACTACAGTGGACCAAATAACTTGATGAGGATGGTTATACTTCTTGTTACTTCTGGTTTAGTTATTCTCTAGATTTAAATGCTCTTTTTTTTCCTTTTGGTAAATTAGCATGACTTTCATCATGACGTGTCCACACGTGTATATAATGGACTTGATCATATTTTACCCTCACTTTTTTTCTTGAGTGAACTGTAACTCACAAAACATGGTAAAGTATACCTTTGTAAACAGTATTGAAGCATCTAACTTTTCCTCCTGCTAGATCCCTTTAAAATTCAGAAACTCAACGGGCATGGTGGCTCACGCCTTTAATCCCAGCACTCAAGAGGCAGAGGCAGGCAGATCTCTGTGAGTTCAAGGCCAGTCTAGTCTACATAGTGAGTTCCAGGCCAGCTGGGGTTACAGGGAAACCGTGTCTCAATAAAAAATAAAATAAAATTCAGAAACTCTTAGTGAATAGCCCTAACAGGAAGTAAAAGCTGCGTTTACTAGAAAGCATTGACCTCTCATTTCAAACCTTAAGGAAATAAGGAGCAGCTTAAAATCCTCACGTCTCTACTGCTATGTCCTGTGTGGCTGGGTAGTGGTGGACACAAAGAGGGACAGCAAGGTATCTAATAATAAAATGCCTCACACATACAATTTAATATTTAAGAAAGCTGGGTACTAGGAGACTCCCAGTTCCATAGAACAAAGAGCACTGAGTCTCTAACTCTGGAGGTTTTGTTCACAGGGATGGGGAGCTCTAAGCAGGTATTCAGGAACAAAGGGTAAGCAGATCAAAGGACTTTTCTCTCTGCAGGAATTAGGAAACAATTGGCAACAAAGTGTGGCATGTTTGTAAGGTACAGAGCAGATATTCACACAACATTAAGGCATAGTTTGTTATCTACCTAAACATAAACAGAAGGGACACTGCACTTTAGAACCTGCGTCAGCATACATGCCTATCTGGCTCTGTCATCATAGACAGTCTTGGCTGCTGGCAACTTTTACGAGTGTAGTCAAGCATACTTTCTGCAGAGTTCAAACAGGGCAGTTGTCTCCAACACACTGCCTTCATTCTGTTCTGTCTCCTTTAGGCATCTTTCAGCTATTACAGTATCTTGTTCCACATCCCTACAAAATACCACAAGACCTTCATTATCCTGAACGTGCAATCACCTTGAATTTTAACAATAATAGGACTAATAAACACTTCTATGACAGGGAACCAAAATTATTTCCAAACAATATGAGCCTCATAGGTCAGACCATCCCCCAAATGAAGGCAATCTATAAAGGTAAGGCTGTACCTGGAGTAGGAGCAGCTGTCTCATGGAATCCAGACTGCTCACTCCCCTCTAGCAATAAGGACTTCTTCAAGCCACTTACAGAACCAGAACTGAGACCACACCTGGAGCAAGATAGTTTAATTATGTATTCTTCTTGCCCATTGCCTCAGCTCCTCCCCATTTAGACCTAACACTCTTGTCAGTGCCCCCAACACAGACTCAAGTTACTGGACCCTTTCATCTGTTCCTCTTCCCGACAAGCTGGTTGAATTTCACTTCCCTGCTTTTCACTAAAATGCCTCTCTTTAATCAGTGTGAAAATAGGTGGCACTGAGACTCCCAGAGCTGTAGCCTTAAAGCTCTGGTAACATTCTTGTTTTCATGGCAATATATTTTCATATCAATAAAAACTTGTTTGCTTGACAACTGTGAATAGATTATTAAGACATTTAAGAATATATATAGAATCAAGTATTATCTGTCAACTAAAAAAACTGAAGTTGACCTTTGTACAAAGGAAGAAAGAAAAAAGAGAAAGAGGAGGAGAGGAGAAGAAAGGAGAAGAGGGAAAGGGAGGGCAGGAAGAGGGGAACGCGAAAGAGGAGGGAACTGAAGGGGAAAGGAAAGAGAAAAGAAGGGAGGGGAAGGCCTGTTAAGTCATCTGTGTGTTTCCTTCACATGATTGCCTTAGGGATGAGCAATAAAGGTTATTTCCTGGCACCTCCAGGAACTTCAGGATATTTCATGGACTCAAGGAGAAATGCCTTCAACCCAAGTCTACAGGTAATACTGGTAGAGTCTGGACAAGCCAAATAAGACCTTAACTTGACTTACTGGCCTCCAGGGGATTTTACTGTCTACTGTCTGAGATCGTTGTTTTTAAATTTTATTTTACTTATTTGTGTGTGTCGGGGGGCAAGCACACAAAAGCACACGTCGCATCTTGAAGTCAGAAGACAATTTTGTGGAGTTGCTTCTTTCCACCTTTATGTGGGTTCTGTGGATTAAACCCAGGTTGCTAGGTTTGCACATCAAGTACCTTTGCTGGTTGAGTCATTTTGCCAGCTCCTGAGATTCATTATTATTATCATTATTAGTGTAACTTCAGTGATTGTGAAGGGTTGGAATATTGCAGGTCTACAGCCAAATTATCTTGAGCTATTTCAGCTCCCTAAATAACTACTGTTCATCTTTGCATGTGAATTAACATGCTTGTGACTATTAGGTAAGTACATTTGAGACTATATGAATAGACCCTTAGCTTCCGCTAGCCTAAAAGCTAACCATGTCATCAGATAGTATCTGAGGCCTATAGATAGATATAGGGATATAGATATCCCTGCTTTGCTGTAACCTGCCCACCTGGAGTTCCCACCAGTGTCTTTTTAGTGTTGTGATTTATGATTTCTTTGTTCTGTTACTATGAAAACTTCCTGAAATTCTTGTCACATTTGAGGTAACCTAAATCCATGCTCCCAGTCACTCATATTTGGTTCCTGAATAAACTATCTCGTATTCTCTTTGAGATGAGAACTGTGAGTTTTTTGCAACAGAGCAATATGATTCATCAGTATTCTTGTTCAACTTGGTGTATAAGCAATCAGGCCATGTCTAACGAATCTGGACTTACACGAACAAAGTAGTCCTACATTGATTCTATTTGGTGGGTATATCAGTTACTTTCCCTGTTGTGATAAAATACCCTGGCAAAAGCAACTTAAGAGAAAAAGGGTTTGTTTTCCCTCACAGTGTGAGGGAAATGGGGAGAAACGGTGCTGCCCACAGTGGGTGAGTCTTCTCATCTCAATTAACCTAATCTAGATAGTCCTTCACAGGCGTGCCCAGAGGCTTGTCTCCTAGGTGATTCTAGATCCTGTCAAGTTGACAATGTTAACTTCATCCCCATCACAGTGGGGGTGAATGAAGAATGAAAAATGGCTCAGAAGAAAACTCAGGTGTGCACAATATTAGGTTCTAACTTTATTCTTCTCCTTTTGGTTTTGTTATTATAGGCAAACTGGACTAAACCCTAGATTCTAGTTTTTTCCTTTATCTGACTATAACTGTTCAAACTAAAACTCTGAAGCTTTTACCTAATCTTTCTGATGGTGAATCACTAAGAACAAAACCAGTCTTTTCATCAAGCCCACAAGGCTGAAGATGGACAGCTGGATATGTCCTCTATATAGATGAGTCTCTACAGGAGCTCATATGCAGATGCTGCAGGCTTGTTGCTGCTTGGGCTACTCAGAAAATACACCATGACATCACCAAGAATAACTGACTGCAAACAGTGGTACTATTGGAATCTAAGGTTCATACCATTCTCCTGGAAAACTGCCAGACAGAACTTAGTGGAAGGAAACAAACATGTTTAAGGTTGACCCTGAGAAAAGTAGAGGTTTTTTGCCTCAAGTTTCCATTTTTAGGGACTTCTGTAGCACAGCAATCTTTTATGGGATACACTAGTTAAGGGAAATAATAGGCAGGAAATCTCCATGCTGAACATGGTCTTTTTCTCAAGAGTATTGTAGTTAAGTACTCTGAACAGAAACCTGGACCCCCAAGGCTTTTAAGCAGAAAGCAGTTTGATGTAACAGGACAGGCCTTGAGAGAGAGTTCTCAAAAGTAGAGCCTTGAACAAAGAAAGACCCAGTCTTTTAAACCCTCTGTCAGTTTTCCTGTTCAGTTTAGTTTGTCTTCCATATATGATAACACAGATATTCTGATTGGGTATTTTATGTTATAAGGTTATAACAACAGAACTGTGCATGCATACTCAAGCACAGATCATGCTGCATTCCTTTTTCTTTGTTCTGGGAGGAGGGTCATTTCATACCACAGTATGTTTCATTCTCCAATTTTTTGAAAGTCCAGCCAGACCCAGAGTCTGAAGCTCTGGGGACAGCACCTTCATTTCTTTCCATATAAACATAAAATTTTCCTGAAAATCTGTAACTGGAGTTACAGACAGTTGTTAACTGCCATGTGGGTGTTGGGAATTGAACCTGGGTCCTCTGCAAGAGCAGTCAGTGCTCTTAACCACTGAGCCATCTCTCCAGACCCAAGGCTACTCTTTAGATACAGAATAAATGCCGTGTGAAAGGGATATGCATAAAAGGGTAAATAATTAGTGAGGGAAGGAAAAAATCAGTTATGTGTACTGTTAGATTTATGAGAACAGAAAAAGGAAAGGAGTTTAAAGTTTAGAAATAAAAACCAGAGCCAGACCAGCAACAGGCAAGGAATGTGCTCCCTGAATTGATTCAGGAAGCTCATCAAAGAGCTGTCACCTCTTTTTCTCAAGGAATGATTATCTCCACTCTAAACAGGAGGCAGTTTGGTCTGCTGCACATAGCTGCAAGAGTTAACTCCGTGCCAGCATCTAGGGTACTTGAGGGTCTCTTTTCACAGACAGGTGGGTGAGTTATCTATAGCACTAAAAGAGACAGGTGTGCTCCACAAACAGTCAATATCTCAGTCCAGGGAGTGACCAGTGGATAAGGCTTGAGCAAGGCCAGGCTGCCAATTTAGGGCCAATTAGACACTTTAAGGGATTTATGTCTTTCACTAATGAGACTTATGGCTCTTCTGCAATTCACATATTCTACACCTACTGTGGGAGGCAGGCTTGAGCCTAGGGTGAAAGTCTTACTGACAGCCATACAGCAGGCCTGAGGCAACAGCCCGACTGTTGGAGCCACAAGGAACGCCTTGTGACATTTTGCTCCCATTGGCAGATCATGAGACTGATGCCTAGAGCTCGCCACTCCCTAGTCACCACCCTTGGAATCAAGGTATCCTACTTGCTGTACTGTGATAGGATGCTAAACCTGTTATGCTAATAAGGTATCCTACTTGCTGTGCTGTGATTGGACCACTATCCCTATATAAGCTGTGCCTTCCTGCAATAAAGCAGACCTGTGTCACTGAACCTGGTCTCCTGTGTCTGAATGCGTCTCTGCTGACACAGTCTCCTCACCAGCCCTGGGGTCTGGACCGGACAAATGATCGGAGGAACTAAGAGAGAAGGAGAGTGGCCATAGCCGGAGGAGAGCAGCCACAGCCGGTGACCACAGCTGGCGCCCAATGTGGGGCATGAAGCCTCCTGCCCCACGGAGCTGTTACACACTGAGCTGTAACACTCGGGGATCCCAAGGCCTCCTTTGCCAGTGATTCTTCTGTGGGTGCTCACCACTTTCGTTCTCCTGTGCTTCTTCTTTTGGCTTGCAGTCTCCGGTTTGGCATGTCATTCCTTTCTCCACTGATCATCTTCCTGAACAGTTCCTGAGTCCCTTTGGGTACGTCTTGCAGGGTGAGTGACCTCCGGTATGGGGAATAGTCATCCAGCTGCTGCCAGCCTCTGCGCTGCTGCGCTGGTTTCTCTCCTGAGAAGTAGGCAAATGAGAGTAACAGAAAAGGATGTAACTAAGGTTTCATATGAAGTACTAGCTCTTGCCCCCTGGTTTACAGATTCTTGTTGCTGGGATCCTGAACAATTGGCTTGCATTTTATTCTTGGCCCAGTGTAGAGAAGTCAGGGAGGGACACCCAAAGTCTGGGCTGTTCTACCCTGTTGTGTCAGCCATTCTGGCCTCCCTTTGGGGGGTTCCCCCAAAGACTCTGAACAGGACAATCTCCTATTAAAGGAGATAGATGAACAAATACAACAACAGGAAGCTGGGGACAGCCTCTCCCAGGCATTTCCAGTTAAAACAAAACTAAAAGACTCTTGTTCTGATGAAACTATGACTGTTCATGATGATATAAAAAATGAGGAATTAGGGATTGAGAGCTCCCCTGATGAAAAAAGGAAGTCAAAATCACGCCTGCCTTGCCATTATGGGGCGGTGGCTACCCTCTGCCATCTTGTATAAGCTTTGACGAAAAATAGGAAGTTAAGGTAGCCTCCGCTTCACCATTAGAGGGTGATGACTACTTTCTGCCACCTTGCACTAGCTTTAAGGAAGTTGCCCCCCAGTCATTACAGGGTGATGGCTACTTTCCACCATCTTGCCCTACCTTTAAGGAACTTCCCCTCCAGTCCATTTACCCCTCCCTTCCAGAGGAGGACTGGAAGCCCCTCCCACCTAGGCCCCTCGTTTCCACCCAGTCCATCCACCCCTCCCTTCCAGAGGAGGACTGGAAGCCCCTGCCACCTAGGCCCTCTCCTATGATACAATGGGTGATTTTCCAGTTTTTCCTAGTTATCGTCAATCAGGGGCTACAGAACCCTAATGTCTGGAATCCATATTCTCATGATACCTTAAGGAAGCTGCGTAAGGCAGCAATTGAGGATGGCATTCACTCCGCCTGGTTTGGTCAGTTATTAGACACAATCAGTCATTCAGCCAATACCCCCTATGATTGGCAGAATATCGCCCGTGCCTGCTTACAGGGAGGCAATTTCCTTTTATAAAAAGCTGCTTACCAAGATGAATGTGAACAACAGGCAGAGTGCAATAGAAATGCCAAAGTCCAAAACATTGGATTTGATGCTCTAGTAGGATGTGGCAATTTTGAGACCCCCCCCAAGCTCAGGCAGGGACCTCCCCGCTACTTTGAGCAAGTATGGCTTTATGCACTTCGTGCTTTGCAAAGTATGCTGACTCGCGGTGATACCAAATTAACCAAATTGATACAAAAACCAGGACAGTCTTTCTCTGATTTTGTTGAGAGATGCCAACAAAGTATAAATAGAAAGATCAGTCATCAGGGAGCTGCTGATGCCTTACTCAAGGATCTTGTATATGAAGGCTGCTCTACTGAGTGTTGCCTTGCCATAGGATGTGTTAGACACAAGGATGTCTCTGAATGGATTATGGCCTGCTGAGATGTAGGGACCAATTGGGCTCATGCCACAGCCCTCTAATAAGATTATGAAAGAGGCCAAAAGGAGCCAGGTTCCCCCTTCAAAATGCCCGAGATGCCACAAAGGCTTTCATTGGGCAAGAGAATGTAGGTCTAAGGTGGATGCAGATGGTAAACCCATACAAAAGGTGCCTTTAAACAGGCAACATGGCACCTCTCAGCCCTGCCCCAAAGAGAGGAAGTAAGGGAATACACCCCCCCATGCCAGTGGACGATACCTATTTATTTGCATAAGCCTAGGATGCAACTTTCCCTATATGGCCATAAGTTTAATGGCCTAATTGATACAGGGGCTGATATTACTGTAATCAGACAGGAAGAAGCCTTGTCTCATTGTCACCATAAGCCTGGACCCCCTGTACAAGGTGTTGGGGGCTTACAAAATACTTTACACGTCCAACATCCCATGGTCTGGACTGATCCGGATGGCAATACAGGAGCTGTTAAACCGCTCCTAGCTGCAGGGCTTCCCCATAACCTGTGGGGGAGAGATATCCTCTGCAATATGGAGGTTGTTCTAATCACCAATGACAAAGCCTTTTATGATGATCGCATTGTAGACCAGCGGTTAGTTAATGCCCCCCACCCTCACCCCCAATTCTAACAGCCACTGCTCTGCTGCCCAAGCTGCCCCCCATCAGACTAATGTGGGACACTAAAGCTCCCATATGGGTGGAACAGTGGCCTCTTCCTTCACATAAATTAGCTCACTTGATCTCCTTGGTCCAGGAAGAGTTATCCTTGGGTCATATTGAGCCCTCACTTAGTCCTCATAATTCTCCCATTTTTGTTATACAAAAGAGATCAGGAAAGTGGAGACTTTTACATGATTTAAGGGTTATTAATGAGCATATGAAGCCTTTAGGGACCCTTCAAATGGGACTGCCTCTCCCTGCTGCTATTCCCAAAGAGTGTGCAATTATTATAATAGATATTATGGACTGTTTTCTCTTCATCCTCTTCATGATGATGATAAGCCCCATTTTGCCTTCGCTGTACCTGCCACTAACCATAACCTTCCAGCTCAACACTATCAATGGAAGGTTTTGCCTCAGGGAATGAAAAACCGTCCTACTATCTGCCAATATCATGTGGCACATGCCTGCAGTCCTTTGCTGACTGAGGAGGTTTATATTTTACATTATATGGATGACATTCTTATCGCCCATAAGGATCCTAAGATCTTACAAGGAGCTTTTCAAAAACTCAAACCTCCAGGCATGAGGTCTTACTATTGCTGCAGATAAAATACAGTTACATGCCCCTTACACCTTTTTGGGCCACTCTATTTAAGATGTCATCTGGCCCATAGCTCCTGTTCTTACCTTACCAAATGAGATTACACTTTCAGAGGTGCAAACCCTCTGTGGTAACATCAGTTGGATACAGGGCTTCTTACCTATGTCCACAGAAGAGTTTACACCACTCTTTGACCTCTTTCAGGGTACTGATGTGGTCTCCATTCCCCATGAGGTCTCTCCAGAGGCACAACGTGTTGTTATAGCAATCAATTCTCACCTGTCCCAAGCATTTGTAAATAGGATACAGCCAAAGTTGCCCATCCAAGCACTAGTTATTCCTACTAAAAACACCCCTTTGGGAGTGCTCTGGCAGACCCAGGGCCCCCTGATATGGGTCCACTTTTCATGGAGTCAACTTCATAAGGTCACCCCAGCTATTGAGGCATGGGCTATGTTAGCCCTTAAACTTGTCCACACCTCCCACCTTCTGTATGGCTGTGAACCCGAATCATTGGTTCTTCCACTTCCACTTCACATGCTCCAGTCATTGTTCCTTGACAACCCTGGCTTCCAAACTCTCCTACTAGTCTGTCAGGGGAAATATGACAATCATTATCCTAAACATAAACTCCTTCAAGGAATAAGACAGCTTCCCCTGTCCCTATTTCCCCAGGCATTCCCAAAGCATAACCCTCTTCCTAAGGCTCCCCTAATCTTTACTGATTCTAATAAATGCAAATTTGGTTATGTAATTTACCAGGAAGGACAACTCTCCTCACATAAGGTTTTCCCTTTCCAGGGATCTGTACAGCTCGGAGAGCTCTCAGCCATGTTACAGCTCTTTCAGGATCTCCCTACAACTCCGTGTAATATTTTTTCTGACAGTGCTTATGTAGTTCAGACTCTACAACATCTGGCCCCACCAGAGCCCCCTTGATTTGTTACTCTTTTCATTACAACTATTACTTGAGCAGCACTCTGCCCTTTGGCATATTCAACACTTGTGGTCTCATACCAATCTCCTGGGGCTTCTGGCAGAGGGCAATGCTGCCATTGACAAACTGGTCCTGAGCACCACCCTAGACTCCACCCTAATTCAACAAGCTAGAGAATTACACGCCCACTTCCACCTTTCTCACCAAGCTATACATAGGCTCCTCCTTACCTTGCTGATTCAGAGCTGTAAACATTTGATCCATGCATGTTCCTCTTGTGCCCCTCTTTTACCTCTGGGACCATTACAACCCTCTGGAACTCTCCCTAGGGGCCTTGGCCCCAACAAGATATGGCAAATGGACATCACTCATTTTTCTCCTTTTGGCAAGCTCAAGTATATCCATCATATTATTGACACTTATTCCAGTGTCTGTTTTGCATTGGCCTGCTCTGGTGAGACAGCTTCTCATGCCATAAGGACTGTCAAATATGCCATGGTCTTATGGGAGTTCCTTGGCAAATAAAAACAGATAATGGTTCTTGTTATGTTTCTGCTACCTTCAGCCATTTTTGCTCTGACTGGAATATTAGGCATATAACTGGTATCCCTTACAATACTTAGGGTCAAGGGATTGTTGAACATTCCCACCAAACACTCATTAAACAAATACAGAAAATAGGGGAAGACAATGATAAAGGCCCCTGCTATAAGGACCCCAATTTTGTTATATAACGAGGTCTATTTGTATCAAACTTTCTAAAATTTGGCTCCAATGGCCTCCCACCAGCAATAAAGCATTGGGGGGCATTCACTCAGCCCACTCCTGCTCCCATGGTGAGATGGAAGGACCCTCTCACAAGTGAATGGAAAGGTCCACACCTATTATTAACACAAGGGCGAGGCTATGCTTGTGTCTTTCCAGATAATCTTCCAGCCCCCGTCTGGATCCCAGCCTGGAACATCAGAATTGCCTGCGATGGAAAAACCTCCCTCCACAACAATCGACCTGGGATATGGCAGACCCTGGAGGAAGCAGCGCACCTATGTGTGCCATCATTACTGCTAACTTCTGATTTTTGGATCCTGCTTTGTTAAGGGTCTTGATAATTTTGTTAAAATTTGTATTTCTCTGGTTCAGTTAGCTGTTGCCCCACCTCCAGATCTTGCCAGGCATGTCTCTGCGAACAAGGACCTGCTGTTCCTTGCCCTTACCAACCTATAATAATAGAGATATGAAAATTAAGATTGAGCATAGGTTTAAAATCTTACAGAACAACCATGCAATGGATCTGAGACAATGGCCCGACTGCCAAAGCCACAGGAAATGCCTTCCAATATATACTCCTGTTGGCAGACTGTGAGACTGATGCCTAGAACTTGCCATTCTCCAATCCCCATCGTTACCCCAGATGGGATGACCCCACTCCATTGGCTTTTATTAAATTCTTAGCCCCTTAAGAGGCCTTTGCATGGGCCAAACCTTGATAAACTGCCTCTCCCTCTGCCAGACCATACCAAGGGACTCACCCTTCAAGGGCTGTTAGTCAATGATGGGTAAGATCCCAAAAGATGGGACCACCTAAGACAGGCACAGTCCATAATGTTGGGTGACCCTTGAGGTGGGGACAACAATGCTGAGGCAAAGAACCTAAACTGCCACTGGTTGGCATGGAGTTGGCCCAGCCTGCTCTTGAGGAAGCTTGCCATCTTGAGGGAGGGGGCTCTTGATACAATGACCCCCTGAGCCATTCTACTTTGCCTTCATGTATCTGGACTGATATCAATATGCTATGTATTCTAAACTATACCTTACCTTTAAAAATAAAAAAAGGGGGAGATGTGGGAGACAAGCTTGAGCCTAGGGTGAAAGTCTTATTGACAGCCATACAGCAGGCCTGAGGAAATGGCCCGACTGCTGGAGCCACAAGGAACGCCTTGTGACATTTTGCTCCCATTAGTAGATCATGAGACTGATGCCTAGAGCTTGCCATTCCCTAATCACCACCCTTGGAATCAAGGTATCCTACTTGCTGTACTGTGATAGGATGCTAAACCTGTTATGCTAATAAGGCATCCTACTTGCTGTGCTGTGATTGGACCACTATCCCTATATAAGCTTGTGCCTTCCTGCAATAACGCAGACCTGCATCACTGAACCTGGTCTCCTGTGTCTGAATGCGTCTCTGCTGACACAGTCTCCTGGGGTCCGGACTGGACTAATGATTGGAGCAACTAAGAGAGCAGGAGAGCAGCCATAGCTGGAGGAGAGCAGCCACAGCTGGTGACCACAACCTACCCTCTTAAAATGCTTCAAGAATCTTGACTGCTAGAATCTTGACTATTCCTCCACACTCTGAAACTGGGTTTATAGTCTGTTCTAACTACAGTTCTATTTCTTTTGTTTCTATCAAATGCATCTTCTTAAATACCTGATTGATCTAGATAAAGGTCTAACTCAGGTGGAAGTCAGCATGTATCACTACATCCTGAAATAAGACAGAACTGGTGTATTGGATCAGTCAGCTTCTGGTTGTTATAGCAGACCCCAAGAGAAGCAATTTATGAAGAGAAAAGATTTATCTTGGCATAGTTTTAGAAGTTTGAATCCATGATTAGTTGGCCTGGTTACTTTTTTTGCTGGGCGTGGTGGTGCATGCCTTCAATCCCAGCACTCAGGAGGCAGAGGCAAGCGGAGCTCTGTGAGTTCAAGGCCAGCCTTGTCTACATAGTGAGTTCCAGGACAGCTGGGGCTACAGGAAGATTCTGTCTCAAAAAGACCAAAAAAAAATTTATTTTTTGTTATTTTTATTTTATGTGCACATGGTTGCATTTATGTGAGTCATGTGTACAGTGCCCATAGAGGCAAGAAGAGGCCATAGGATCTGGAACTGGAGTTGGCTGCCATGTGGGTGCTGGGAACTGAGCCTGGGTCCTCTGGAAGAGTAGTAAGTACTCTTAACCACTGAACCATCTCTCCAGCCCCCTGGTTGCTTTTTGATCTCTGACATAACATGGCAGGATCATGTGGTAGAACAAAACTACTTACCTCTCTTGCAGTAGTTGGTGATTAGCACAGAGATCCACAACTGGTCAACATGTAGAGAATAAGTGCAGAGAGTTCAGCCCTAAATGAGACTCCTATATCGCACCCTTTCCTCTCAAATTTCAGGCATTATTTTGAAAGAGGGGGAGGGAAGATTGTGAGAGCCAGAGGAGGTGGATGACCACAAGGAAACACAACAGGGAAGTTGCACATATGAATTGGCAGTGCTTGTGACAGCATGCATAAGACCTGGGCAAGTCCAGGCCAGATCAAAACCCAGCATGGATCGGGAGGTGGGGAAGCCCTAACTGAGGATCTATTGGCAGTTGATAGCTACTGGGAGAGGGAGAGTCGGTTTTCTTTAAGGGTGTGATGCTGGTTAGGTTGACAGGCTCCATGGGATAGACCCACACCCAAGAGTATTTGGGAACATAAATTAGACTTAATAGGCCTTTAAGAAAGAAAAGTAATAATAGAGAACATGAAGTTGGGGGGATGGGGGAGTAGTAAGGTGGAGGTGGAGATGGGGAGGGAGGTCTGAATATAATGGAAATATGTTGCATTAAATTCCCAAAGAACCAATAAAAATATTTTTTAAATCATCTACCTCATGACCAAGTAGTACAAAAGAGCAGGATGTGGTGGTGGACACTCTTAATCTCAGAACTCGGGAGGCAGAGGTAGTCAGATCTCTGTGATATTGAGGCCAGCAGGTCTACATAGTGAGTTCCAAGCCAGCTGGGGCTGTTATGGAAAAATAAGAGACCAATAGTCAAAGTCAGGTGAGGAGAGAGAGTTTAATAATTTTATGCTTGCAGAATGCTCCATGGATCATTCCATAAGGGAGTCAGTGGCCCCTTCCAATTTGGGGGCTTTTATATTCATATGTGGGAAAATGCAAACAAAAGGCAAAACAGCACCTAAGTGACAATTAAGTAAAAGGTACATGTGATAATTAAGCAAGGTAGCAAATGGCCACAAAGGTTACAGGAATGTGAAACTTTGGAAAACAGACTTCCATCCGGGGCCACCAGAGGGGGCAGGGTGGGGAGACTCCTGCTCACCTCCCCCATACCTATCTCTTGTCTCAAGAGTTTTCTCTGCTTCAAAGTTCTTAATTACCATCACATTGCAAAAGGTTTTCATTTCCGTAATATCCCCTCCTCTTCATTGACATAAACCCTTATGTTATTTAAAAGGAACTTTAATATATTTTAGACTACTACCTGGAGTTTGATGCCCTTTATTTGGTTTTTGATAAATTTAGTAAGTTTATTATTCAAGATTTTAACAGGAAAGCTAATAGAACCGTGACTACTGGTTCTGTCAGTGAGGCAAGCCAGGGACTGAAGTTTTCCATGTACTTTAGAATGACTCAGGACTTTATTCTCTCTAGTAGTTGCCTTGCATTTTTTCTAGCTCTGCCTGTTTGATTTGCATAAAAACAGTATGAATACCTCCTTTTTATGGCTCTGGGACCTCTAAGAGATAAACTCACTGGCAGATCAAAGGAATTTTTCCAGCTTTCAGTTGAGAAAGAAACTGCTTATTTTTCTTTTGGGGTCTTTAAAACTAATTTTTATTTTTTTAATTTTTATTATTATTTTTTTTTTGAAGAGCTAATCCAATTTGCCATTGGGTATCGGGATGCAGACCAATCTGGCTTCTTCCATGCTGAACAAGGGCACAGGGTGTGGTGTGGCAAATGGAGTACCCCTTCAGTGGGTCTACCTGAAAGACCCAAAAGTATAGCTGTAGAGAGAAAAGAAGGACCTTGACTGGTACCTGTGAAGAAGTAAAGGCAAGACCAGTTAGACATAAATTACAGGCAGGGAACCAGAAGTCAGAACAGGGTGAATTTTAAATGTCCAAAGTCCATTAGAATTTCTTGATGAGGGTTTCCAAAAATATCCATTTATTGGGTTTTCTTTATTTCTCATTTGGCCATGATAGCTGGACTCAGGATCTGCTTCTCAGGCATTATGATAGCTGATGGAGCAGCTAGAGTCACACTGTGAATTTCCTCTTACATGTCTTCTAGACAGGGGCAAGAAGAAATTTAACCATCATTTAATTTTGATAAGGACAGTAGTAGATTTGGCCTTTTTGGCTGCAGGTGGCACAAAATCCTAGTGAGAGTTTTTCTAAATAATATCTCATATGAACTTTTAAGTCTAATGTCTGGAAAGCATAATTCCTCAGGCTTTAAAGAAATACTGATTAATCCTTGGTTACACTTTCCTTTTGGGCATTTAAGACCACACAGTTGGACCAAATTAACCATTTTTACTTTAAGGTCAGTTAAGGATCTGGTCCTCAGGGGTCACATGGGCTTGGGAGCAGCCCTGGCTCCTTTCTTTCACCAGTTCCACCTATGTGAAGATAAGTGGTCCTGCTCAACCAGGCCTTTGCTTGGAAGCATGGAGAAAATGTTTCCTCTGTGTTGACCTTCCTCTTTGCAGACTGGACACTGGTTTGAGTCCTTCTGGTGGAGTATCCATGACCTCTCTGAACAAGAGGACAGGTGACTCATCACAGCTGCAGGACATATTAAGAGCTTCCCATAGTCCCCTGGGACATAGTCAACCTTTCAGGGAAAGGAACAAAACTGTCCCTTAAGCCCCTTTGACCAGATTATTATGGGCTTTTAAGTATGGTTATTAACCATCCAAGAAGGTCAGTTGCACCAGCCTGGTACCTTTAATTACTGTGTAATATATGAGGAAGGGAGGCATCATATCACATACCTATAGACAGGAAGTAAACTGATCAGAATTCAGACCAAGCTTCACCAAAAACTGTTTTCTTCTTGTATACATCTGGTTCACAGAGGTAAAACCTTGTTTTTTGAGCCAAATTATTCTTGTTATGGGCAAAAGAAAGTGCTAAAAGTAACATTTGCATAATACAGAGAAGCATAAAAGGCATCTTTCAGTAGTCATAGGTAACCCAATACTTGTCTGCATCCACTTAATACAAATCTGTAACCCAGTGCACACACAGTACAAGCCACGAGTGGACTGAAAATTAACAACTCTGTATCTCAATAAACCTGTACAGACCTTTAATAAATTTGCTTAAAATGAATTTCATTATCCCTTCTATTCTGGAAATACCCTGTCATTTTAATTTTTATATATAAATTTTTTACTACTATAGTCCTTTTCAGGAGACCATTTGCAATTAGGACAGAATTACAGCTGGCCGGGAAGAATGGCTGGCTACTCAGGTGAGAGTCCAATGACCCTGCTTATCCCCCCTATAATGAAAGAACACAAATGTCAACAAACCCAGCTGTGATGATCATTTGTAAGCAGGCACAGCTGAAGTCATGAAGATGGCAGTTCTTTGATTCAGAAGACTGCTGTGCAGCATCATCTTATCAAAAGAACATGGAATCCAAATTACACATACTGAGATAATATAGTAAGTTAATATTGCCCATGTATACACTGTGGTTTAAGATCTCAGGTAAACCTTATAGAAAACACAAAACCATTAAAATCTTTTTACTTTGTGTAGTTCAGAGAGTGGTCTACCAAAGAAGGCATATAAACACTAGGTAGAGAGAAGCAACTGGTACCCAACCTCCAGCACAATCACTTAAGGGAAACTGTGCTATAACCCTGCTCAGATTTTAATAAACCATTTTAATAATATTTATAAACAAATTTACCAAGCAATTAATATTTTACTTCACATATACACAGAGATGAACACTTATCTTAAATATATTATTGTAATGTATAAACTTTGAGATGTCCTTATAAGCCTTGAAGCAGGTTTTAAATGACCAAGTCTACTTTCAAGGTTTAGAGATATTTTACATAGACTTGGAAAATGTTTATTTTATATAAAACATATTTAAACATAGAGATAAATTGCACCCTGGAGCAGAAGCAATCACTCCTCAAAGTTAATTTATATTCTTAAGTAATAGGAGACATGTTGCAATTTAACAATTTCAGTTTACATAAGAACTTACAAGTCAATTTGATATCTAGCAAATTATTATTTAATGTAATTTAACAATTTCCGTTTACATGAGAACTTACAAGTCAATTTGATATCTAGTAAATTTTTATTTAATGTAATTTAACAATTTCATTTTACATGAGAACTTACAAGTCAATTGGATAGCTAGTAAATTATTATTTAATAATTGTTCCCTTAGTATTAAACATAAATCTACACATTTACAACATTCTCATACAAAAAATACTGTGGTTAAACACAATG
Source organism: Nannospalax galili (assembly GCF_000622305.1). Lineage (NCBI taxonomy): Eukaryota > Metazoa > Chordata > Mammalia > Rodentia > Spalacidae > Nannospalax > Nannospalax galili. The sequence goes on from NW_008360300.1 coordinate 596,632, forward strand.
TCACAACAAACCAGTTTCAAAACCAAGATTGATTACCTTGACGAGATTCTGATCAGAATAAAATGTAACTCTAAAGCCAGGCGTGGTGGTGCACGCCTGTAGTACCAGCACTTGGGAGGCAGAGGCAGGCGGATCTCTGTGTGTTCAAGGCCAGCCTGGCCTACATAGTGAGTTCCAGGACAGCTGGGGCTACAGGGAGACCCTTTCTCAAAAAGA
>NW_008360300.1:596878-600612 GCF_000622305.1 Nannospalax galili
AAAATTTAAAACACTTAAATTAATAACATTTAAAATCTTTTATGGATTAAACAGTGTAAATGTATATAAAGGAATCTTTTAAAACCCAGCAGTACTTCATACACATATCTATACACACACACACACACACACACACACACACACACATATGAGACTCTCATCTCAGAAATGGCTGTGCTAAACAAAGCCATACACACTGATGTTAGGGTTTTCACTTGAAGAAAGCATTTTCAGAAATATCATTTACATTTTAATAAGGTAAACATTTCTAACTGGTTTTCAGACTCAACAAGTGATGGAAAACAATTATACATTTCATTTGCACTCAAAGCTAACTATACACAAAAGTTACAGTATGATCAAACAAGCTAATAATTAAAGTTTTCATTAAAGACAATTCCATGAAATGAAAGGGTAAAGAATGGGATAGTAACAAGTATTTAGTCTTAATAAGGCAATACAGAATTAATCCATTATTTATTTTTATTTTTTTTAACTTTTACAAAAACTTTATTGAGAATTTCATACATGCATATAAGATGTTTTGATCAAATCCATGCCCACTCCCTCCCCTCCAAAATTCCCCCCTCTGAAGAAGTAACCCTAATACCTTTTAAGGATTAGATACAAGCTCCCAAACACTTTTGACATTTTTGGCCTTTGGAACAGAGTATGTTCTTAACAGGACCAAGGACATTTTGATTTTTAGCTGAGAAACTTGCTACATTTCTTTGGGGTCTTTTACCCTAACTGCCTAGTCAATTCCTACCTCATATTCTTATCACACCATCCTCTGAAGGGGTTACCCAAATTGCCAATAGGGAATAGGGATGCAGACCGCTCTGGCTTCTTCCATGCTGAACAGGGACGCAGGGGGAGGCAATTTGGAGTACCCCTTCAGAGGGTCTATCTAAAAGACTCCCAAATTGCATAACTCTTGTCTCTAAGGGGAAAAGAAAGTCCTTGAATCATGAATTGGAGATGTGAAGGAGAAGTAAAGGCAAGAGTAATTAGCATTGCAAGTTCTAGACAAGGAACTAGAAAAAAGTCAGAACAGGGCAATTTTCAAATGTTCATATGAGAGTCCATGAAACTCTTGACAAGGGCTTCCAAAAACATCCCTCTATTGGGTTTGTCCTCATTTTTCTTTTGTCTTCCAAGGCTGGACTAGTTGGCTGGGAAGAGTGGCTGGATACTCAGATGAGGGTCCAGTGACCCTGCTTGGCACTCCTCTAATGAATGAACACAACAGTCAAAAAGTCCATCTGTGAGGATGTTTAGCAATCAGGCTCAGCTGAAGTCGTGATGATGGTAGTTATTTCAGGCAGAAGGGACTGCTGTGTAGCATCATCTTATTAAAAGGACCCCAAATTTAAAAGGATTTGGTGCTAGGAGCCACATATGAGGGAGAACATACATCATTTGTTTTTCTGGGTCTGTGTTACTTCACTTAGTATAACAGTTTCTAGATCCATCCATTTACCTGCAAATTTCATTATTTCATCTTTCTTTACTGCTGACTAGAATTCCATTGTGTAAATGTACCTCATTTGTTAACCACTCATCAGTTGAGGGACACTTAGATTGCTTCCATCTCTTAGCTATTGTGAAAAGAGCAGTCACAAACATGGTTGTACAAGTGTCTCTATAATAGGATGAGTCCTTTGGGTATATGCCAAGGAGTGGTATAACCGGGTCATATGGTAGGTTCATTCTTAGTTTTTTAAGAGTTCTCCACACTGTTTTCCATAGAGGCTGTACAAGTTTGCAATCCCACCAGCAGTGAATGAGTGTTCCCTTTCTCCACATCCTTGCCAGCATTTGGTATCATTTGGTCTTTTGATCCTACCCAGTCTGATTGGGGTAAGCTGATACCTTAGGGTGGCTTTAATTTGCATTTCCCTAATTACTAACGATGTTGAACACTTTTTGAGATGTTTCTTAGCCATCTTTATTTCTTCCTTTGAGAACTCTCTGTTTAGATCTTTAGGCCATCTTTTAATTGGGTCATTTGGTTTCTCAATTCTTTGTTTTTTGTTTTTTTATATATTCTGGATGTTAAACCTTTGCCAGATGTGTTACTGATGAAGACTTTTTCCCATTCTGTGGGTTTTCTCTTCACTTTTTTGATTGTTTTATTTGCTGTACAGCTTTTTAGTTTAATGAACTCCCACTTATTGATTGCTGACCTTGATTCCTGAGCAACTTCTGTCCAATTTAGAAAATCCTTTCCTACACCTATATCCTGTAAGTTACTGCCAATATTTTCTTCTAATAGTTTCAGGATTTCCAGTTTCACACTGAGGTCTTTGATCCATTTGTAGGTGACTTTTGTGCAAAGTGAAAGATAAAGATCTAGTTTCATTCTTCTACAGGTGGAGGTCCAGTTTTGCCAGCACCATTTGTTGAAGATGCTTTCTTTCCTCCATTGTGTGTTCTTGGCACCCTTGTCAAATATCAGGTGGCTGAAATTGCATGTACTCAGGTTTGGATCTCCAATAATGTTCCATTGATCTATGTGTCCGTTTTTGCACTAGTACCATGCTGTTTTTATGACTAGGGCTCTGTAGTATACTTTGAGATCTGATATAGTAACTCCCCCCGCCCCCCCCCCAGCGTTGCTCTTTGTGCTCAGGGTTGCTTTGGCTATCCAGGGTCTTTTGTGCCTCCATATGAATTTAAGGATGGATTTTTCTAATTCCGTTGATCAGTTCTAGGAGTTTTCTCGTAGAACTTTTGGGATCTTTTAGGTATAGTATCATATCATCTGCAAAAAGTGATCGTTTGACCTCTTCTTTTCCAATTAGTACTCCTTTAATTTCCTCCTCCTGTCTTATTGCTCTAGCAAGAGTTTCAAGCACTGTGTTGAAAAGGAGTGGAGATAGTGGACATCCTTATCTGGTTCCTGATTTTAAAGGGAATGCTTGCAGTTTTTCTCCATGTAGAATGATGTTAGCTGTGGATTTGTTGTGTATAGCTTTAATTTTTTGAGGTATGTTCCCTCCAGTCCAATTACCTCTAGGGCTTTGAACAAAAATTCATGTTGAATTTTGTCAAAGGCCTTCTCTGCATCTATTGAGATGATCATGTGGTTCTTGTCTTTGAGCCCATTTATATGATTTATGATGTTTATTGACTTATGTATATTGAACCATCCCTGCATCTCTGGGTAAAGCTTGGATGAAGCCAACTTGATCATGGTGGATGATCTTTTTGATGTGTGTCTGTATGCAGTTTGCAAGTATTTTGTTGAGAAATTTTGTATCTATGTTCATTAAGTATATGGATTTATAGTCTTCTTTTTTGTTTGTGTCTTTACCCGGTTTGGGTATTAGAGTGATATAGGCTTCTTAGAAGGAATTTGGGAGTTCTCCCTCTGTTTGTATCATTTTGAATAATTTAGGTAGCATTGGTTGGCGGTCTTCTTTAAATGCCTGGTAGAATTCGTCTGTAAATCCATCTGGGCCTGGGCTTTTTTTAGTCGGGAGGCTTTGTATTACTGTTTCTGTTTCGTTATATGTTATAGGTCTGTTTAAACTGTTGATCTCTTCTTGGTTTAACTTTGGAGGTTCCCATGATTTCAGATATCCATCCATTTCATTTAGACATTCAGATTTAGTAACATATAAGTTTTTAAAGTATTCCCTTATAACGGTCTGGATCTTTTGGGTGTCTGTTGTGATGTTTCCCCTTTCATCTCTGATTTTGTTGATTTGAATTTTCTTTCTTTCTTT
>NW_008360300.1:600903-634481 GCF_000622305.1 Nannospalax galili
AAGTTGTGTTGTGTTGTATTGTCCTTTTCATTGAATTCCAGGAATTCTTTTCTTTCTTAATTTCTCCTTTGACCCACTCATTGTATAGGAGTGTGTTGTTGAATTGCCACAAGTTCGTGTAGTGACTAGGGCTGCGTCCAGTGTTGATTTTGAGCTTTATTGCTTTGTGGTCTGATAGAATGCATGCAATTATTTCAGTTTTTGGCACCTGTTGAGGACTGTTTTATTACCCAGTATGTGGTCAATTTTTGAAAAGGTTCCATGAGCTGCTGGGTAGAAAGTGTATTCTTTGGTGTTTGGGTGGAATAATTGAAAGATGTCTGTTATGTCCATTTGATGTATGGTATCATTTAATTCAGACATCCCTCTGTTTATTCTTTGTCCAGTTGACCTGTCTAATGGAGACAGTGGGGTATTGAAGTCCCCTACTATTACTGAGCTGGCGTTAATCTGTGTCTTAAAGTCCTGTAGTGTTGTTTTTATGAATTCAGGTGAACCAGAATTTGGTGCATATAAGTTAAGGATTGTAATATCTTCTTGATTAACTGTTCCTTTGATCAGAATGAAGTGACCTTCCTATCTCTTCTGATTAGCTTTACTTTGAAGTCTATTTTGTCAGATATTAGAATTGTAACTCCTGCTTGTGTCTTAGTGTCATTTGCTTGGAATATTCTTTTCCATCCTTTTACCTTAACGTAGTGCCTGTCTTTGAAGGTGAGATGAGTTTCTTGCAGGCAGCAAAGAGATGGATGCTGTTTCTTAATCCATTAATTTAGCCTGTGTATTTTGACTGGGGAGTTCTGTTTATTGATACTTAAGGTTATTATTGAAAGGTGTGTACTGGTTGCCATCATTTTGATTGCTGTTTGTGTTCTCCATGTAATTTTGTTTCCTAGATTATATCTTTATTTTCTTTTGTTCCCCTAGGGTATAGTTGTTTCTCTCTCTGCTCTCTGCATTGCTTCAAGTATTCTTTGGTGGGCTGGTTTTGTGGACATGTATTCTTTCAGGCTATTTGTGTCATGGAAGATTTTTCTTTTCCCTTCAACTGTAATAGACATTTTTGCTGGGTATTGTATTCTGGGCTGGCATCTATTGTCACGTAGAACTGGAAATACCTTGGTCCAGGCTCTTCTGGCTTTCATAGTTTGCATTGATAAATCAGCTGTAATTCAATGGGCTTTCCTTTGTGACTTGTTTTTCTTTTGCTGCTTTCAGTACTCTCTCTTTATTCTGTTCATTTACTGTTTTTACTATGATATGTTGTGGGAAGTTTCTTTTCTGAGCCTATTTGGTGTTCTATGTGCTTCCTGTATTTGTATGGGGATGTCTTTCCTTAATTTTGGGAAATTCTCTTCCACAATCCTGTTTAAGATCTGGTCAACACCAGTAACCTGAAATTATTCTCCTTCCTCTATTCCTATGATCCACAGTTTTGATCTTTTCATGGTGTCCCACATCTCTTGCATATTCCATTCCTGTGTTTTTAAAATTTTTCCATACTCTTTGCTTGAGTGGTAACATTCTTCAACTTTATCCTCCAATGTTGATATTCTGTTTTCCATTCCATTCATTCTAGAGGTGAGGCTTTCCCCTGTTGTTTCAAGTTTGCTTATTTAATTTTGCACTCCCTTCTTCATTTCTGCCTGAGTTTTCTTCAATGTTTCCATCTCTTTTGTGAATTCATTCAGAAGTTTATCCTTGTGATAGTTTGAATGAAAATGTTCCCCTTAGGCTCCAAGTATTTGGACATTTTGTCCCCAGATAATGGCACTATTTTGGGAGGTTTTAAAATGTGTAGCTATCCTGGAGGAAGCATGTTGCTAGGGGTGGGCTCAGAGACTTCTTCAGCCTTGTCAGATCTCCAGTCGCTCTCTTGCTTCCTGTGCCTCTGTGATTATGTGAGAGCTTAGATTCTGCTGCTCCTGCTTCAGCCACCTCCATCAACCATGCCTCCCTGCCATGATGGACTGTAATTCCCCTGGAAATGTAAGCTCAAATAAACTCTTCCTTCTATAAATTGCTTGGGTCAGTGTTTCTTTCACAGCAACAGAAAAGTGATGAATACAGTCCCTATATTCTTTTCAGCTGTTTGATTTGTTTGTTCGTGTGTTCTTGAAATTCATTGAATTCAGTGTCCTGGGTTATCTCTAGGGGGTTCTCCTTGTAGAACTCTTCTACAGGATTGGTGGGGTTTGGTGGGGACATAGTGTTTTGGCTTTCCACTTTATTATTCTTTCATTGTGGTTTTGGCATGTGAATTTCTTTTGTTGTTTATGATTCTGATATGAGAATTAAGTTGAAATATGCTTCTATTTGTATTATCTGGGTGCCTAGATCATTTCTTTGTTGGTTATGTAAAGCTGGTTGGTGCAGGGCTCAGGTTCTCTCAGGTTTATTTTGGAGGGAACTGATGGCTTCAGATCAGCTATTCAGGGGTACCCACAGAAGCCCAATTCAGGTTCCAGTCAGGTACACTCAGGCTTCCTTCACCACATGGAGGCAGGATCCAGGCTCTCTCAGTCAGTCCTGTGTGTTGTCCTCCCTATGCCAGAGGGAGGCCAGAGGGAGGCCAGAACCTGGAACTCTCTGGTGGTCTGCTGAGCTCTGAGCTGCTACCCCAATGGTGCTCTGAACCCACCCTCTCAGGCTGTCTGCTAGGATCTCCTCAATCCATTATTAAAGACCATTTAAGACTGACAATACCAAAAGCATCAAGAAGAGTATAAGAAAATAGTTTTCATGAATATGATTCAATTACAGTTGTCTACAGTTAGCTGTTTCCTATAGTAGCACACAGGAACTTAGAAATAATGAGAGTGAAAGCACAAGCACACAGCACACAGGGTCAGAGGAGCCAACATGCCAAGTCTGCAGGGCTGGCGGTCTGTGACAGCAACAGCACAGGCTCAGAGTGGTTTTTTGCTTTCTATGAGGAAAAAGAGAGGGGGAAAGACTGGGAAGGAAGCAAACCCAAAGTTGCATCTAAGAAGGCACACTGTAAAAAACAGTTGTGAATTAATTATCAAAGACGTCTCAAATTAATTACCAGAGGTTGTTCAGAGTATGAATAAAAGTACATGGTATTTTTTTTTTACAAGGTAAACATAATGTCTGTAGGTAGTTATTATGAACACATTGTAGTTCTCCAATTTTGTCTCAGGCTGTTTTGGAGGCAAGAGACTGGCTCAGGCCAACTTGAGAATCAGTTCTTACAAGGTAGTCCAGAAGAAGCCATGTGCTACTATGTCTAACCCAGATGTCCTCTAGCCAGAGAAACAAAAGCACTGCTGCCACAAGGCCATCTCCAGGAGTTCTTCCACATATCAGAGACCTCTATTCAAGACAGACTAAGATTCCTGGTTTCAATTACTGATAGTTTTATCAATAGCACTAAGGCAAGAGTTGCTCCAAGAGAGAAAATTGCAGAGCCATATCGTCCTAGTTTGTAACAAAATACTGTGACCAATACCAACTTGGGGAGGAAAGGGTTTATTCAGCTTACATCTCCCAGGTTGCAGTTCATCAGGGAGCCCAAGGTAGGAACTCAGGGTAGGAACCTGGAAGTAGGAGCTGGAGCAGAGGCCATGGAGGAACACTGCTTACTGGCTTGCTCCCCTGGACCCTGCTCAGCCTGCTTTCTTATGCAACACAGGCCCACCTGCCCAGGGGTGTGACCACCCACAGTGGGTAGGGCCCTCTCACATCACTCTTCAAGAAGATGCCCCTCAGACATGGCCACAGGCCAGTCCAATAGAGGCAATTCCCCGATTGAGGCTCCCTCAACCCAGGTGTGTCACATTGATACTAAAGCTATCCAGCACACACATCTAAGCCAGCAGAGTTTCCCAGGATGAAAAGTGTACCTCCCCTAAACGGGCCACATCTGCCTGTACACAGAGCTGCACTGCAGGAAACAGAGGACAAGGGACAAGACCAAAGGACCAGCAGGAAGACCAGTCCCAGAATCCGTCTGAGCTCTGAAGATGAGTTAAGATATTAAATCAAACCTATAACCAACTGGAATCAATTTTCTCAAACCATTTTCAGGCTTTAGAGGTTTTAAAGCAACACAAACCAAACCAAATGTCAAAACCAAAATACTTCCAAAGTAAGCAAACCAAGGAGAGACCTTAAAACAAACACTATGAAAGCAAACCCAACTCAAAAGGTATGTAACAAATAAGGTCCCTAAACAACCAGCTCAGATATTATTTTATATAAACAAGTAGCACTTAAAAGTTTTGTGAGTTAATAGACCTAGATACATTGTCTAATAAATTTAAGGATGTTTAGGATACAAGTTTAAAGGCCTTTGAATGTACTATCAAAATATTCATATTTATAAATCTGCATGTGTATTTTAATTAGGCATGCCAAAATAAAACAAAAATAAAACCAATAATTTTGTGCACAATAAATGAATGAAAAGAATATCTGAAGTGGCCAGTTTATTTTGACAGAAACAATGTATGAAGACAATGACCACAGACACACATGACAGAATTATGTGAGATCACAACACATGAGAAAACTTATAGACATACATGACATAATTGCATGAAATCTCAAACACATGGAAAATGACTATCATAGACACACATGACATAATTCCACAAAAACTAGGTGTACCCAAAACACAAAAATCAAGGTGTTTGATTAGGATGTTCCTTTGCATGTAGGCACTCATCTTTTAAATGTGGATTGGAGGAGAAGGCTTTCTCCATAATCTCCTCATAGCTATGGGGCAGTTCTCCCTCCTATTCTGGTAAGTATGAGGGTGGGTTTTAGGGTTCAGGTAGCCTCCATCTGGACTTGGATTCTTCCCAGCATGGCCTGATTTTAAGCCACTGAACTTCACAGATACTGAGGCTTTTATCTTAATGCCATAATCTCCTGCATAGCTAGTTTAAAGTTGTCCAGCATCACCTGGAGGACAGTCTGGATCTGACACTTGGATTGTGAGGAACCCATCTAAAAATTTATATGTGCCTAGGATGTATGTAATGTGTGCACAGAGGGGGGAGGGTGCAGGGGGTGGAGAGTGCTAGTCTCCCTTGTTCAGATGCCTTTCTGGCCAGCCAACTCTCAGTGACTTAAGAAGTCTTACTTTAGGGCCACATGTATAATGTGCTTGGCCTTCCTGAAGGCAGGTACCCATTTAGGTTACATGATCTCAGCAGGACCCCAGGGTGAGGCCCAGTCATATTCTGTGGCCTCAAAGAGACATGGAACCATCACTTTCACTCTCACATTCACACACAAGCATTCAGAGTTTAAGACAGTTGTTTCCTAGTTATTCCCACTAAATTCCTGTTCTACCTAAAATGGGGCCAGGACCTTGGAATCACATCAAGGTTTAGTTGTGGTCCTCTTTCCTTCCTGACTGGAGGCCGGTGACATCTTGGAATCACATCAAGACTTTGTATGCAGCTTCCTGTGGGGGATCAGCCTGCATTGGCTTCCACCTGTCTACCTTGGGGCCTATTACCTGGTCTGGACATCCATTCTAGGTCTCCATCTTGCTTTACCTGATGAGAGGCTCTGGTCCAGGACTATGCAGCTCTCTCTGGCCTCCTGGAAGGAGACCCCAGAAATGAAATTCTTTGGGGGTACACACTTCTCTGTTTCAGGGGCTGAGGGGGGCTGCAGGGTCCAGGAGCGGCAGCCTCTATTACCAATGAGGGCATGGTGATTTGATCTTGCTGGGGCCTCCAGAAATGTTCTAGAAGAATCAGAGACCAATAGCCAAAGTCCGGTGAGGAAAGAGAGTTTAATAATTTTATGCTAGCAGACTGCTCCATGGATCATTCCATAAAGGAGTCAGTGGCTCTTTCCAGTTTTGGGGGGCTTTTATATTCATATGTGGGAAAATGCAAACAAATGGCAAAACAGCACCTAAGTGACAATTAAGTAAAAGGTACATGTGATAATTAAGCAAGGTAATATATGGCTGCAAAGGTTACAGAAATGTGAAAACTTTGGAAAACAAAGACTTCGATCCTGGGCCACCACAGGGGGCAGGGTGGGGAGACTCCTGCTTACCTCCCCCATACCTATCTCTTGTCTCAAGAGTTTTCTTTGCTTCAAAGTTCTTAATTACCATCACATTGCAAAAGCTTTCCATTTCCATAATAGGGGTACAGTGAGACCCTGTTGAAAGAAAGAGAAAGAGGGAGAGTCTGGGGTCCCATTATCCTCTTCAAATACATCTTCCCAATGACATAAGTAAGACCTTCTACTAGGCTCTACCTCTAAAAGATTTGACCCCCCTCCCAATAGTATCATACTGGGGACTAGGCTTTTAATACATGGACCTTTGGTGAATGAACACTTATGTCCCAAAGTACAGCATGTGTTTTCAGGACACAGAGACTGATTCAATGAGGTGAAGCACTGCTTTTCAATTAGTCTGGGTTTTGTTCATGTTTATTCTAATCTGCCATGTAAAATGGCAGAGGGAAGGCCAGTGACATGTACAACAAAAGAATGTGTCCAGGACAGGAAAAGACAAGAGAGACTTTATTGAAATATATTGCAAGGAGGTGATGAGTGAGTTCTGGAACAGGAGATGGCATGGGTGAGAGGGAGTGGAAGTAGTTGAGGGAAGTTACTTGGTTTTAACTCATGAGCCATTTGTGCAGGAATCCACATCTGAAGAGACAGGCAGGTCTCTCACTATCTTAAGTAGTAAATTTCAGAGGCAAGTTGTGTTTTGTTTTTGTTTGTTGAGTTGGGTAGGTCACCAAGGGTCATTAGGAGTTAGGCTCCAGATGTCTATATAAGATATTATGAGTCACTATGGGTCAGGATTCAAGTAATTATGGCCTGGTTACTAAAATGTGGGAATTTTGCTTTTAGTTTTGGCCTTCTGTCTCTACATAATCTATTTTTTCCTTTCCACTTTTACATATCTCATGTTGTAACTTTCAAATGGAGGATTGCAGGAAATAAGAATTTGCCACCACAAAATAGTCTTCTTAGCATAAGGACTATTTTGAGAAACATTGACTAAAGAGAAGCTCTAAAAATAAAGTACAAGTTATTCTTTGGTAAGGGAAATTAACTTCCATAAAGGAAATCTCAGTTCTTAAGGACATTTCTTCCCTGAACCAAGAGGGGGTGACTCAGCCACAGATTGTCAGCAGTGGAGATGATTTGGATGCACACAAGCCCTACTCTTATCTAATGAGAACCTTTCCAAAAGTGCTTTTCACTCTTTTTCGTTTCAGCTGGGGGTGGCTTTAACTTAAATCTGAAGCCATCTTTCAGGAATTGACTTATTTCTGTTTTCCATCGTTTTTTTTTTTTTTCAATACTGAGGACTGAACCCAGGTTATCAGGCATTTAAGCAAGCACTCTACCACTGAGCTATGATCCCAGTACTCCCATACATGCTAACACATTCTGCTTGTTTTTTCTTATTAATATATAATTATAAGGGATCCCTAAAGAATGCAGAAAGCTTAAAGGACAAATTATTTTTCCCTCCACTGCATTCTTGATTGCCTCAGACTGTATTTGCCATTAATACAACTTTGTTCTGTACAACTACAGTTCAATTATTAAAATTTTGAGTTTTAACTTTGTTACTAAGTCACAGTCCATATTAAATTAGTCTTGTCAGTGATAAGGAGACAGAGGCAGAGCTCCACACTGTCACCCTCAGCAGACTGAGGAGTTCTCTTAATCTGTTAGGAACTGGTAAACTTAAAATTTGTGATTTCCATGTAGAAAATAATTTCAGCACAAGCCAGTAAGAAGCAGAGGTGGGATTTTATTAAAATATTTCAGTGCACAGACATTAAGCACTAGGGCTAAGAGAAACAGAGACACCCAGGGAAAGGATAAGATATACTCAAATGTGGTTATGGGCTTCTCAAAGTGAGGCAGAGTAGAAAGGCAGGGAAACTTTGGGAGACATGAGGAGAAAGAGAAGAGCCCTTCTCAGGGAACATCAAGGGACGGGGGTGAAGAGTCAGAGGGACAAGACACCCGCTGCTAGTTAATGCCTTCTAGATATGCCAGGGAAGCTGCACCAGTGAAATCTCCACAGTGTGGCTGGCTAACAAAATCTGCCTAATGACAAACCAGTTGACATGCCAAAGTGAATGGGTCAGGGGGATTTCACAGGGTCCTACCTCAAGATAAAAAACTATAGGCAATCAATGAATAGTGAGGGAGAGAGAATCAGTTTTATCCATTGACTAGATCCCTGAGAAACCTCTAATCCTAGATGGGCAGCCCTAAACACAAGTGAACTTAATGGATTCAGTGCATTATATATATGCTCACGTATGAAATCCTTAAAAATTAAGAAAAATTTAGAAGAGAAGAGCCCTACACACAGGTGTCTGGTTGAATCCTCTCATGAGCAGCAGGGCAAGAATTCCAGCATGATTAACATCAAGGCGTATGATGATTAACTTTTCCAACTTGAGACAACCTAGAATCAACTGTAAAGAGAGCCTCACTGAGGGATTGTGTATATTAGATTGGCCTGTGGGCATGTCTGAAGGGGATTGTTTTAATTAAGTTAATGGACATGGGAAGACTCAGCCCATTGTGAGCAGCACTAATTCCTTAGGCAAAGGGTCTTAAACTATATAACAGTGGAGAAACTGAGCTCAGCAAAAGGAAGCAGCCAGCTTATATACATTTGTTGTAGTTAACTTTTGTCAACTTGATACAGCCTAGAGTCATCTGAGAGGAAAGCCTTGATTGAGGAATTTTGTGGATCAGATCTCCCTGTGGGCATAACTGTGGGGGATTGTCTTTACTACCTTCATTGATAGAGGAGGACCAACCCACTGTGAGTGACACCATTCACTGGACAGGTGGACTTGAGTTGTATAAGAAAGATAACTTATACAACTTATGCTAGAGAGATGGTTCAGTGGTTAAGAACTATTACCATTCTTGCAGAGGACCCAGGTTCGATTCCCAGCACCCACATGGTGGCTAACAACCATCTGTAACCTCAGTTCCAGGGGATTCAACACCCTCTTCTGGCCTCTGTAGGCACTGGATGCATGTGGTACACTTACATACATGTAGGCAAAACACTCGTACACCTAAAATAAAAATAATAAATAAATAAAAAAGAAAGATAGCTAAGCATGAGCCTACGAGCCAGCCAGCCAGCAGTGGTCCTCCATGGTTTCTGCTTCAGGTTCCTGCCTTGAGTTCCTGTCCTGACTTCCCTCAATGATGGACTGCAACCTGGAAGTGTAAAACAATTAAATCTTTTCCTCCCCTAAGTTGCCTTTGGTAGAGTGTTAGAGTGGAATAGTCTATCTATTCTCTACTATGGATCTGATGTGACCAGCAGTCTCAATCTCCTCACCCCATGATTGCTCAACAACGATAGACTATAACCTGGATTGTGAGCTAAAATAGACATTTTCTTCTTCCAAGTTGCTTTTTTGTCAGGGTTTCTTTAATCACAGCAACAGAAATGAAACTAGAACAAGGTCGTTTTCCTTTCCCAGCTGTTCTAGTTTGCTCTCTGTTGCTGTGATTAAACACCATGACCAAAAGCAACTTGGCAGGGGAAAGGTTTGTTTGGCTTACTGGTTAAAGTCCACCACCAAGGGAAGTCAGAGCAAGAGCTCAAGGCAGAAGCTTGAAGCAGAAACCATGGACGAGTGCTGCTTACTGCATTGTGAATCCCCAGCTAACAGACTTCAGGTGCCCCGATCTCTCACCTAGAAAGTGAATTTACATCAAAGGGGGATATTGGTGGCTGCATATCCTGCTCCCCACCTCCTTCCCTGCCTCCTGCCTGGGAACCAAGGAGCCTGGCTGTAAGCTTATGCTATGAAACCTTACCCATCTTCGAAAAAGTCTAAGAAGAGACCCTCACTTCTGCCAAATGGGGCCTGATTTCCTCTTTTCAGAGCCCCTGTCAAGCTGAATATTTCTGGTACTAGGGGATAAACTGTCCTCAGATCTCCTGCTATGCTGTTGTCTGTCTGTCCATGTCTCTTCTAATAAAGTCCTTACTCCCCAACAATCTGCCTCAGTGTCCTTCTTGAAACCCTATCTCAGAGCTTTCACTCTAGAAGAGCAGCAAGACCTCCTAAACCCTGGACTAATTTTCTCCAGCCCCTCTATATGTAACTTTTCTGTGAAAAGGGTTGTAAGCATTTATGATAACCAATTTAGTGATATTTTGTGGCTTCCAGACTATTATACTACTATAAGTGAATTCCATTAAACTTTCTCTTTCTACATTTTTTCCATACATATATATTTTATTGATATAAATTATTGATTTTTTGTGTATTTCATACATCTTAATTATATTTAGAACCCCTCCCCTATCTATACCCCGACCATATTTCATGCATTCTGTCATATATGTTAAGGCCTATCAAGGCAAGTTCTTCTCTTCAGATATCCCTTGGTATGAGTCAATCCACTGGAATTGATCAGCCTATCTAGCATCACTCCCTTAAAGAAGTCCAACTCTCCCTCACCCAGCAGTTATCAGATGCTGATAGTTCCTCAGCTAAGGCTTGGATTTCTTTAAATTTTTTATTTAATTAAAAAAATTTTATGTGTATGAGTGCATTGCCTGCATGTATGTAAGTGCACCTATGTTGTACAATGCCCATGGAGGTCAGAAGAGAGTGTTGGATCCCCTGGAACTGGAGTTACAGATGGTTGTTAGCTGCCATGTGGATGCTGGGAACTGACCTGGATCCTCTGCAAGAGCAGCCAGGGCTCCTAACTGCTGAATCATCTCTCCAGCCCCTATCCCCTTCACTTGAGATAGCATCTCCCTGTAGCTCCAGTTACAGAGATTCTCCTGCCTCCGCCTCTGAAGTGTTGGGATTAAAGTCATACACCACCATGCCCAGCTAGGTTTTCTTAATTTTTACATTTGTTTTTTAGGTGTGAATGGGATTTCTCTTGGTAGGAAGTTGTTAGAAAATGTTAGATTAGGATTGACTAGGATGACATGAAAATGAACAATGACATGGACCTCAGGAGCAGAGTGTTCTTTATGAACAGCAATTAAGGACCCCTTCCTTCTAAAAGCTGTAAATTAGGGTTTAGAAACTAGAAAGAAAAGAAAAGACTGCTTTTGTTTGCAGTAGAGCAGCCTTCATTTGAGATAGACCTGAGAAAATTGTTTTAAATCATTTTTCTGGGCTAGGCCTACTTGATCTGTGATATTAGATCTCTTTCTCTGGCTTACGCCATGAAAGCTCAGTTCCTCATACACATCTACAATGTTAAATATTCCACTCTTGCTGCATTATCTGGGCAGCCCTTTATGAACCTAAATCCACTAAAATAATCTTAAAATTTCTAAGGTCAAAGTTCAGTCAAACCTCTACTTAAATTAGTTCTTGTTGATAGCTATATATGTCCAGTCAAGGTTTATTCAAAAATATTTGGAGTTTTGTTCGAGCTTTATCTATATGTTACACAGTAATTGAAAGTACCAAACCCATGTTACTCACTTTCCTGGATGTTTAATAATCATACCTGAAACCTATACTAATCTGATTTGAAATCTTGGCAACCAACTTCAGTAAAGTGAATCCATTTTTCAAGTGAAACAAAA
The DNA here is from genome assembly GCF_000622305.1 of Nannospalax galili. Classification (NCBI taxonomy): domain Eukaryota; kingdom Metazoa; phylum Chordata; class Mammalia; order Rodentia; family Spalacidae; genus Nannospalax; species Nannospalax galili. Next base: position 612,482 of record NW_008360300.1, read on the forward strand.
GGTCTGGGTTGAAAAAAATTCCTTCAGAGCTTTAGTAAGTAGATTTCTTTTGTAGTAAAAAGTTGTTCCTTTGCTTATCTGTTTTGTAATTCAAATTTGGAGGATATACGTGGGCCAGTCAAAAAGAGCCATGCCAGAGAGTATAGCTCAGTGGTAGCAAACTTGCTTGAGATCTTGGGTTCCATTCCCTTCACCACAAAAGGGGTGGAGTAGGGGCATATTCATCCACTTAGAGCCCAAGAATGATATGGCCATTGTGTATGAAAGGAACAATAAAGTTAAGCTTTAAGGGAAAGTTCAGTGTTCTTGGAGAATTTCACCAGGGATTGCCATGCCCTAACAGCTGCCTGGCCAAATGTCCAGGCATGACAAATGATACTCTTAGCACTCTAGGAAACCAGTTCATCTTCCTTAGACAGGCCACTTAAAATTGCCAGGTAGGGTCCTTTAAGAGGCAAGAGATCTGCTTAAAGAGATGTTTTCTACTGGCTTCCACTGAGAGTCTGTGGCCTTCTGTAGCAAGATCAAGATGTGCAGGCCTGATTTGTAATGGGAATTTTCATATGTCATTGAATATTTTATTTTTTAAATTTTTATTGCATTGTTATGTATTTCATACAGAACATCTTAATCTTGTTTTTTTTTTTTTTTTTTTTTTTTTTTTTTTTTTAAAAAAAAAAAAAAAAACCGCAGCTGGCCTGGAACTCACTGTGTAGACCAGGCTGGCCTTGAACTCACAGAGATTCTCCTGCCTCTGCCTCCCAAGTGCTGGGATTACAGGCATCTGCCACCATGCCCGGCCTTAATCTTAATCATCTTTATACTCCCTTCCCCATGGGGCCCCTCCCATAGCTCCCCCCACACACACATACACTGGAATTCACACATTTTGTCATTTGTGTTAAGGCCTATCATGTCAAGTTAGTGTTCCCAGATGTCCCTCAGTGCAAGTTAATCACCTGAGGTCTAGTCAGCCTATCTAGAGTCCCTCCCTTTAAGAAGATCAATTCTTCCTTAGCTAGCAGTAATCACCTGCCAATAACATTTCGACTAAGATTGGGGTCTGCTGTCCACGTCCACAGTTCTGTGCTGGTTTTTGTCTGCTTATGTTTGCATGGATCTTATGCATGCTGACACCATTACTGTAGGTTCATATGAGCAAAGTCCCAGAAGCTTGTAGGACTCTATTTGCATATGGACATGCACCTCCTCCCTGACTCTTACGGTCTTTCTGTCCCCTCTTCTGGAATGGTCCCTGAGCCCTGGGTGGGTGGATTTTAATATAGGAGTCCTGTTCAGGGACCCACACTTTATAGACTCTTATTCTCTGCATTTTGGCCATTTGTGACCGTTTGTGTTCCTTGCCCTCTATTGCAGGAGGGAGCTTCATTGATGAAAATTGAAAGATGAAAGATGCATTAGTGTTCTCTTCATCCTTTGTTCTGTGTCCCATAAGTCTTAAGTGGATAGGTTGCATTGGAGATGTGTCACTTCGGCTTGGACAATACACAGAAAATCTCTGTGTGTGACTGGTTGTAGAACTCTGTAATAATCTCTGTCTGTTGAAAAACAAGATTCTAGCTTGGCATGGTGGTGCGTGCCTTTGATCCCAGCACTCAAGAGGCAGAAGCAGATGAATCTCTATGAGTTCAAGGCCAGCCTGGTCTATATAGCGAGTTCTAGGCCAACTATGGCTACAGGGAGACCCTGTCTCAAAGTGACCAAAAACAAAAAAGAAGCTTCTTTGATGGATGGTGACTGGGATACTTGTCTGTAAATTTAAAGGTTCATATTTTGCACATAGTAAGAAATTACATTTGTCTTGGGATGTGACAGCCTTGGGTTTTCTCTAAGATCTATGACCTCTCCAGCTATGTGTATTTGGCTAGGTTACAGTACCTCACATGAGTTTCCTCCCATTGAGTGGGCTTTAAGTCCAATTAGGGCTAGCTTTTGATTACCCCCAAGATAAAAGTGCCAATATTGTTCATGTGCCAGTCATTGATGTGGTTTTTAGGCCTTGAAGCTGGGGTTGGACCATTGACTGATGTTCTCCCTTAGCAGCTTGTGTAGTGCTCTCCAAAGCTATGAGAGGTAGCCTTCAGGGGAGGTGGTTTCCAGGTCAGTTCCAGCTCCATTGCTCCAAATCCTGCGTCCAAAGTATGTCTTGTCTTCTGCAATAGGGTTGGTCTTACCTTCAAGTTCTGGAGGCAATCAAGGGCTGTGGCAATAGCATGTATAATATTGGGACTCTCTTGGACTACCCTGGCCAACAACAACTCAAAGGAAGGTTTCTCCTGTCTGACAGTTTCTTGTTATGTAGCCTTCAGCTATATATATGGACTCACATAGAGATATTGTGTACGTAATTTTCAGTAAGTTTTTGGATTAATACAATTCCCTCTTTTTTTTAAATACTAGCTAGGCATTATTTATCTCTCTTCTCTCTCTCTCTCTGTCTGATTATCCCTCCTCACCCTCCACATTTAGTGTCCCCATTTTCCCCATTTCTCCCTTGATAATTCCTGTCTGCTATGGTCCCACCTCTCTTGAGTTCCTTCTTCTGCTTTTTCCCATAGTTCCTTATATAGTCCTCCCTCTCACCCTCCCATGTAACTACCCCTATTTTACACATTTTTCCTTTAGTAACACAGTCTCCTACTGCTCTTCTTTCTCCGGTTCCTTCTTTCCCTTTGCCTCCTGGTTCTCTTCCATTTTCCTGGTTCCTCCGGTTGCATCAGGATATATACTCATATAAAAGGATTTGGTGATAGGATCCACAAATGAGGGAGAACCTACTTTTTTTTTTTTTTTTAATCTGAGTCTGTGTTAGTTCACTTACTATAACAGTTTCTAGTTCCATTCATTTACCTGCAAATTTCATTTTCATCTTTCTTTACCACTGAGTAGAACTTCATTGTGTAAATGTACCACACTTTCATTAGTCACTTGTCAGTTGAGGGACACTTGGACACTTCCATCTCTTATCTATTGTGAAAAGAGCAGCAACGAACATGGTTGTACAAGTATCTCTGCAATAAGATTGTTGGGGAACCCTGCTGTTAACCCTCCTGTCTCAATGGAGCTCAGCACTAAACGGAGGACTCCTTTCTCAGCAGGGTCTTCCTGATCTCTGCCTGACCTTATTTGGAAAACAACCTTTGGCATAATTACCTGCAAAAACTTCCCCCATGTTTTTTTTTATATGATAATTAGGCATTGTCCTATAGCCAGATGATAGGTTCCTCCTGCCACATGTAAATAAAGCATACTATGAACACCTATCAGATGAAGCTTTGGCTGCCGCATTTACCCTATATTTTTTCCTGACCCCCGCTGAATAAAAGAGCTGTCTCACTGAAGCTGACTCCCAGAAAGCTTTTTCCATCCATACTCATGACGGTCCTGACCCTGTTCATCACCTCTGCTCCCTTTGCCCTTGTGGATCAGTGGCCAATGACCCACGAGGGAAGGGATACCCACAGATGGCACCTGAACATGGGGCTCCTGGAATGCGTGGAGTTTGTGAGTACCCCCTCACCAAGAGGATAGCAGCATCTTTGACTTGGCCATCCCACTCTTGAGGATCCGCAGCCTCTTCCCTTTTTCCTCCTTTTACTTTCAGTCTGAGACCCTTAAAGATGAAAGAGCAACTGAGGTTTTCTGATCAGGGCCACTCCCTGTTGTTAACCAAGGCTCCTAGTCCTCTGAATGGACTCCGACTGCCTTCCTGGTTGTCAACAAAGACCTCCTGTCTATACATCTTTCTAATGCAAAACCCCATTACGCATCAACCAGTTAAATGCTCTTAGAGCAGTTGGGGGGCTCTCTGAAATTTGTGGTCAGGCTTGTGCTATGGACTAGCAAGGAATTCCCGGTGATCTTTGGGTCCTGGGAATGTTCCCCTAGGACTCCGCGTTTCACCCACTTTTCCTTTTATATCTTGGACAACACCCTCAGAAACAAGGCACCTTGAATTCAACTCATAAGAGAACAGATAAACTTCCTTATCCGGTTTGTTATCTTGCCTTGGGGCATTCAGGCCTGCCCCATAACAAAAACAAAAAACAAATAAACAAACAAAAAAACCAAACAAGGGATTTAAAGCAGCAGGTAGCTGTGGAGCATTTCAAGAATTTAAGATGGCTTGCCCCATGGACAAATGGATAAAAGATTTTAAAAGCCATTTCTTTTTTCCATAAATGTTTTCTTGGGGAAGGGGCTCATCCAAGATGACCATCCTGTGTGGAGGGCTTCCTCTCATAGTCCTCCGCATCTCCACGGGCTTCCCCTTGGGGGAAAGTGCCTTTGTGCTGCATGCACCCAGATGGTGGCTGGCTCACACTGAGGCCACGCTAGGCACCGCGTGGGTCATGGCCTTTTCTCCCCCCTCCAAGGGCACATACCACAGCAATGGCTGCAATGGCACACCATGGTGTCCAGCAGCTGATGCATGACAAGAGACAAGCTGTGCTCAGGCCATGTGGTCCTGAGGCAGCTGCTTCCCTAATGGGATCCTAGCACCTTAAATCTCAGTATACATGAAAAGTCATGAGCCGTGCTTGAGCTATTTGGGGCACATATATATTTATATCTAAAGGTACTGTCAAGGCTAACTTAATTGGGGTGCTTTGTAAAAGTAAGAATGGTTGCTGTCTGCATTTAATCTGTGAGACATGTGAATCCCACAGGGCTTGTATCCTGATGGGGGATGGGATTGTTTTATCATGAGACAGTGCTCGCTAACATGGCCATGTTGCCTGGTCACCATCATGGACCTCACCAAGAGGGAGGCAAACATATGGCCTGGTCTCCATCTTGGTTGATGACATCATCAATATGGGTATAGTCACATGGCTTGGTTGCCATCTTGGACAGTGACTTTTCAAAATGACAGTGACCTGTGAGAACTTACCACCATCTTAACCCAACCACATGGCATGATTCAAAATGGCAATACCCAAAAAACTTACTGGCCAATTTATTTTTGTTTTGGATTCTTGATGGGATCATATAAAAACAACACATTTTTATTTCAGACTAAGGAAGTATTGCCAGATCTCCACAATGGGAGTCTAGATTTTTCCCTGTTTCTAAAGGGGATTACTTTGAGTTTTAACTTCTTGTATGGTATATTTACTGGTTTTTGAAAGATGACTTTTAAGTTTTTACATTGTTTAAAATATTTACAGATGTAAGATTTTTCCCTGTTTCTAAAGGGGATTACTTTGAGTTTTAACTTCTTGTAAGTTTTTACACTGTTTAAAATGTTTACAGATTTTTTTTAAAAAAAGAAATTAATTTTAGGTTTTAGCATTGGTTACATAACATCCTTACCTAATAGTTTTAAAGAAATTATTCAGATTTTAACATCTTTTTATATTGTATTTGATGATTCTAAAAGTAACCATTTTAAATTCTTACTGTTTTGCATAAAATATTTGTCAGTTTTCTAAGGAGACCTTAAAGTTTTTCTAGCCATAGGCCTTCAAGACTATCCAGGTACAAAGGGAGCTGACACCTTGTGATGGCTAGACTTATGAAGCACACGGGAATTTGCTGTACTCCAGGGCCAAAACTTACAAGAGATTAGCTGCTACCACCACATAGTTACAACATTGGGAGGTTAAAAGGGATAGCCTACTTGGGTGGGAGGCTTAAGATGCAGACTCCACTGGTCTTTATCGCTCCCCTTTTCTACATTGTGATTCTAAGCCTGTTTTTCTCTGGAATAGAGTTATTTCCCTCTCTGATGCTCAGTTGCTATATGCTTGCTTTTGTCCCTGCCACATCATTCCATGGGTACTGTCTAGTTACAATGTCATAAACAAACTAAGGAAAAGAGTATTATGATATTGTCTCTTTACAATTCTTTTAGGTACCATTGTTTTCTGTGTTTTCCCCAGGTTATGGGGACTTGTGTATAATAAATTATAAAATGTTTTTTCCAATCCAGAATGACAGCCCTCTTCAAAGGAATTCACTATGCGAGTTAACATTCTTGCCTTAGTTTAAAAGTAAAATATGGATAAACAACTTAAAAACTTTTAGGCTAAAGAAAAACAAATGCCTTTTTGTATTAATTATATTGGTAAATTGTCACGTGCTGTTTGAGCTCACTGAGATGCTGACTCTGGAGATGGAATTGGCCCTCCCACTTCAGACTCAAGCCTCTTATCTCAAGATGTGTTCTCCAAGACTTTTCCAGGTTCAAGCTGGCCCCCTGACCCTGTGACAAGGAGGAGAACAACAAAACAGCCTAAGAGTAAAGGCACTGTACAATTAAAAACAGCAAAGGTGTAAATTAATTTCAACAGAGGGTATTACTGTCTATAGTAAAAGTAGTTAATGGGATTCTCTATTTGGTCACAATACTGAATAAAGTCACTAACACAGACTAATGTAAAATGTATGGCAAATACAAAGATAAGTTTAACTACTTAGTAAAAAAAAAAAAACCAGGATAGATTAAAAAAAAAAACACAATACAATTCATAGTTGATGGAGAGGACAGACAAGATCTACCTAGAATTCCTCAGTTAGTAACCAAAGAATCACAGTTTTCCTTAATTGATTATGCTGGACATTGTAAACATCAATTTGATAATGTTTAAGTATGTACCAATTGCTTCTTTCTACCTAAAGCAAGGTTTTGGTAGACTACTCTCTAAACTACATAAGGTAAAAAAAGATTTTTAACTGTTTTGTGTTTTCTATAAGGTTTACCTGGGAACTTATAAAGCACAGTGTATACATGGGTAATATTAACTTATTACATTATCTTATGTATATAATTTAGATTCCATGTTCTTTTAATAAGATGATGCTACACACTACTTTCTTCTGAGTCAAACAACCACCATCTTCATGACTTCAGCTGTGTCCAATTATCTGGGGAAGGCTAGGAAGAGAAGGCTTGATCCATGCTGGGTTAAGGCTTTCCAGTGTACATATGCTCAGGTTACTCATACACCTCAGCAACCCTCAGTCATCTCTGTAACTAAGCTCAATAAATTTATTGGTTCCCCAGAAAAACTTTAATGTAATCAAACATTGGTTTGACACTAGAACCTTAGAAGGGGATAAATGTTGCTTTGTAACCCCAGGAAGAGAATTCTCACAACGGATGGAAAACTTATTTGTTATTATGTCTCATGGTTATTAAGAAAGAAAACAGAAAGTTAAAAGATGTTAGAAGGATAAAAATTATTATGGCTGGATATTTCCAGAATAGACAGAAAAATAAAAATGCCTAAGCAAGTAATGGAGATCTGTGTAGGTTTGTTATGATTTATCAAGGATAGAACAAAGATAATATATAGATAATCTTAAAATTTCTAAAGTCATAGCTTAGTCAACTAGTTTAAGGATATCCAGTAAAGATTTATTTAAATATGTTGCCCACACTTTTTCTGCATGGCACATAGTAATTAAAAGTACCAGACTGGTGTAACTAACCTTCTTGGGTGATTAATAGCCAGACTTTGAGGCCTATATTAATCTGGCCAGAGGGATTTAAAGGGACAATTTTTTGTTCCTTGCCCTTCAAGGTCAAACAAGTTCCAGGGGCTATGGAGCATCTCTCATAACGTCCTGTAACTATGATGAGTCACCTGTCCTCTTGTTCAGGGAGGCCATGGAGACCCTAGAAGATGGACTTGAACCTGTGTCCAGTCTAAAAGAGGAGGGTTAACACAGAGGAAAACATTTCTTCCATGCTTCCAAGTGAAGCCCAGGTCAAGCAGGACCTCTTGACTTATCTTCACATAGATGGAATTGGTAAAAGAAAAGCCTGAGGAGCCAGGGGCTCCCCCTAAGCCCATGTGACCCTGAAGAACAGATCCTCAAATGACCTTAGAAGTAAAAATAAGTTGGTTTATTTGGGCCAACTGCATGGTCTTAAACACCCAAAAGGAAAGTATAACCAAAGATTAAAGTCATCATTATATTTCTTTAAGAGTTCAAGGGATTACACATCCCAGACATTAGACTTAAGTTCTCATAAGGTGTTATTTAGACAATTATCTCTCATTGATGATTTTGTTCCTAATAGGACAGTGCTACTCAGGTGTAGGACTTTAAATCTTGGTCTGCAATACTGCAGTGCCCACCTGCAGCTGAGGGAAACAATTCACTATTGTTCTAAAACAATGGCTAAGTTTGTTTTCTCTCCCTATCTAGAGGCCATTTGAGAGGGAGCTGATTCTAGCCACTCCAACAGTTATCAAAGTGCCTGACAGCAAATCCTGAGTTCATCAATCATCAGTCCAGCCTTGGCAGGCAAAAGAAAAATGAGGAGGATCCCTTTAGATGGATGCCTTTGGAAGCCCTCATCAAAATTTCCACTGGACTTTAATTTGGACATTTTCTGGTTCCCTGCCTAGAAATTGTAATACTAACTACTCTTGCCTTTACTTTTCCTTCACATCTCCCAGGCATCAAACACCTTCCTTTTCTCCCTATAGTTGAGAGTTATGTAATTTGGGAGTCTTTTAGATAGACCCACTGAAGGGGGTACCCCAGTTGCCTCACCCTGCATACCTGTTCAGCATGGAAGAAGCCAGAATGGTCTACATCCCAATTCCCTATTGGCAATTTGGGTAAACCTCTTCAGAGGGTGGTGTGATAAGAATAGGAGGTAGAAATTGGCTAGGCAGTTAGGGTAGAAAGACCCCAAAGAAAAGTAGCCAGTTTCTTTCTTGGCTAAAAGTCAAAATGACCTTGGGCCTTTTAGCAAAGTGCTAAATTACTACCAATCAGGTCATGGTCAATTATCAGACCTTGTATTCTCCATTATGAAACAAAGCAGGGGGAGATGTTGGGGAACCCTGCTGTTGACCCTTCTGATGCAATGGAGCTCAGGGAGGACTCCTTTCTCAGCAGGGGCTTCCTGCTCTCTGTCTGACCTTATTTGGAACATGACCTTTGGCATAGTTACCTGCAAAAACTGCCACCAAGTTTTTTCTACATGATAATTAGTCATTGCCCTATAGCCAGATGGTAGGGTCCGCTGCCACATGTAAATAAAGCATACTATGAACATCTATCAGGTGAAGCTTTGGCTGCCATATTTACCCTATATTTTTTCCTGACCCCCACTGAATAAATGAGCTGTCTCAATGAAGCTGACTCCCAGAAAGCTTTTCTCCATCCATACTCATGGCCGTCCTGACCCTGTTTGTTGTCTCTGCTCCCTTTGTCCTCACAGATCAGTGGCCAATGACCCATTAGGGAAGGGAGAGACCCACATAGGATGAGTCCTTTGGGTATATTCCAGATCATATGGTATGTTAAGTTTTAGATTTTTAAGAGTTCTTCATACTGCTTTCCTTAGGGGTTGCATGACTTTGCAATCCCACCAGCAGTGAATGAGCATTTTCCTTTCTCCACATCCTCACCAGCATTTGGTATTGTTTGTAAAATCATCTTTATACCCTTCTTCCCCCTTCCACTTTGGCACCCTCTCATAGCCCCCCCGCCGAGTTCATACATTCTGTCATTTGTATTAAGGCCTATTATGTGAAGTTAGTGTCTCAAGATGTCCCTCAATATGAGTTTATCCACCAGGGTTTAGTCAACTTACCTAGAGTCTCTCTCTTCAAGAAGATCAGCTCTTTCTCAACCAGCAGTAACCAGCAGCCAATAATTATTTGACTAAGATTGGGGCTTGCTGTTCATTTCCACTATTCTGTGCTGGGCTTTTGTTTGCCTAAGTTTGCATGGGTCTTGTGCATGCTGACACCATTGCTGTCGGTTTGTATGAGAAGGGTCCCAGGCAACTGTAGGACTATTTACGTATGGTCATGGACCTCCTCCCTCCCTCTTACAATCTTTCTGCCCCCTCTTCTGCAATGGTACTGGAGCCCTGGATGGGTGGACCTCAATATAGGAGTCCTGTCCAAGGACAAACAGTCTGCCGATGCTTATTCTCTTCATTTTGGCCATTTGTGGCCTTTTGAGTTCCTGGTCCTCTGTTGCATGAGGGAGCTTAATTTATGAGAATTGAAAGATGTTCTCTTCATCCCTTCTTCTATGTTCCATCAGTCTTTGGTACAGAGGTTGCATTCCAGGCTTGGGCAATTCACAGAGAATTTCTGTGTGTGACCAGTGGTGTAACTCTGTAATAATCTCTGTTTATAAGGATTTGGTGCTACGATCCACAAATGAGAGAGAGCATATGTATTTTGTTTTTCTGAGTCTCTGTTACTTCACTTAGTACAACAGTTTCTAGATCCATCCATTTACCTGCAAATTTCATTATTTTAGTAAGATGAAATATTAAGGTAGTTTTAATTTGCATTTCCCTAATTACTAACAATGTTGAACACTTTTAGAGATGCTTCTTAGCTATGTTTTCTTGATTGTTTGATGTTTTTAGTTCTTTGTATATTCTGTGTATTAAACCTCTGTCAGATGTGTCACTGGTGAAGATTTTCTCCCACTCTGTGGGTTTTCTCTTCACTTTCTTGGTTTCTTTTTTCTTTTCTTTTCTTTTTACTGTGCAGAAGCTTTTTAGTTTAATGATGTCACGCTTGTTGATTGTTGACCTAAATTCCTGAGGAACTAATGTCCAATTTAGAAAGTCGTTTAGTACAAGTATATCTTGAAGGTTACTGCCAATGTTTTCTTCTAACAGTTTCAGAGTTTCAAGTTTTGCATTGAGGTCTTTGATTCTTTTGGAGTTCACTTTTGAGCAAGGTGAAAGGTAAGGGTTTAGTTTCATTCTTCTACAGGTGGAGATCCAGATTGGCCAGTACCATTTGTTGAAGACGTCTTTACTCCATTGCATGTTCTTGGCAACTTTGTGAAATATCAGGTGGCTGAAATTGTGTGTACTCATGTTTGGGTCTTCAATTATGTTCCATTGATCCATGTGTCTATTTTTGTGCCAATGTCATACTGTTTTTATGACTATAGCTCTGTAACATTGTTTGAAATCTGGTATAGTAATCCCACCAGCATTACTCTTTGTGCTCTGGGTTGTTTTGACTATCTGGGATCTTTTGTGCTTCCATATGAATTTTAGGACTTTTTTTCTAATTCTGTGAAGTATGCCATGGGGATTTTATTTGGGATTGCATTGAATATATATTTTACTTTTGTTAGAATGGTCATTTTCACAATATTAATTCTTCCAATTCATGAGCATGGGAGATCCTTCCATCTTCTGGTGTCCTCCTCTATCTCTTTAAGATTTAAAATTTTCATTGTAGAGATCTTTGATGTCTTTGGTCAGATTTATTCTAAGATATAGGTTTTTTCTTTTTTCTTTTTCTTTCTGAGGCTATTGTGAATGGGAGAGTATCCATGTATTCTTTCTCCAATTGGTTATTACTGGCATATAAAAATTCAATTGATTTTTATAGATTAGTTTTGTAACCTGCCACTTTACAGAAAGTGTTAATCAGTTCTAGGAGTTTTCTGGTGGAATTTTGGGAATCTCTTAGGTATAGTATCATATCATCTGCAAAAAGTGATAGTTTCTCTTCTTTTCCAATTAGTATTCCTTTAATTTCCTTCTCTTTTCTTATTGCTCTAGCAATATTTTCAAGCATTATACTGAAAAAGAGTGGAGATAGTGGACATCCCTGCCTGGTTCCTGATTTCAATGGGAATGCTTCCAGTTTTTCTCCATTTAGAATGATGTTGGCTGTGGGTTTGCTGTATGAAGTTTTATTTATGCTGAAGTATGTTCCCTTGAGGCCAATTACTTTTAGTACTTTTATCATGAATGCATGATGAATATTGTCAATGGCCTTTTCTGTATCTATTGAGATAGCTTTGTGATTTTTGTCTTTGAGTCCATTTATCTGATTTATGACATTGATTTACTTACTTATATTGAACCATCCCTGTATCTTTGGAATAAAGCCTACTTGATCACTGTGGATGATTTTTTGATATGTGTCTGTATGTGGTTTGCAAGTATTTTGTTGAGAATTTTTGCATCTATGTTCATAAAGAGATGGGTCTATAGTTTTCTTTTTTGGTTGTGTCTTTACCTGGTTTTGGTATTAGAGTTTTTGCTGGCTTCATAAAAGGAATTTGGGAGTTCCCTCTTGTTTTTTTGTTTTGTTTTTGTTTTTGTTTTGAGACAGGGTCTCCCTGTAACCCCAGTTGTCCTGGAACTCACTATATAGACCAGGCTGGCCTTGAACTCACAGAGATCTGCCTGCCTCTGCCTCCCAAGTGCTGGGACTACCGGCATGCACCACCACTCCCAGCATCCCTGTTTTTATCTTTTTGAATAATTTAGGTGGTATTGGTTATATATCATCTTTAAATGTCTGGTAGAATTCTGCTGTAACTATCTGAGTCTAGGCTTTCATTAGTTGGGGGATTTTATATTACTGTTTCAATTTCCTTATATGGTGTGGGTCCCCTTTTTTAGGCTTTCAAATTTAATATGTAGGTTTTTAAAAGTATTCCCTTATAATGTTCTCAATCTTTTTGGTATCTGTTGGGATGATTCCCCCATCATCTCTGATTTTATTGATTTGGATTTGCTCTTTTTTTTTTTTTCCGGTTAACTGGGCTAAGGGTCTATTTTGTTTAGCTTTTCCAAGAACCAGCTCTTAGATTCATTGATTATTTGTATTGTTTTCTTCGTTTCTATTTCATTAATTTCTGCTCTGATTTTGTTATTTCTTCTCATCTTCTGGGTTTGGGTTTCATTTGTTCTTGCCTTTCCAGAGTCTTGAGTTGCAATGTTAATTCATTTATTTGTGCTCTTTCTGAATTTTTACATGTAGGCACTTAGAGCTATAACCTTCCCTCTTAGGACAGCTTTTAAATTGTCCCAGAGGTTTTGTTGTGCTGTATTGTCATTTTCATTTAATTCCAGGAATACTTTTATTTATTTCTTAATTTCTCTTTTGACCCACTCATTGTTCAGAAGTGTGTTGTTTAATCTCCATGAGTTCACTCATGGAGAACACACTAGGGCTTCTTCCGGTGCTGATTTTAAGCTTTTTTGCATTGTGGTCTGATATAATGCATGGAATTATTTCAATTTTTTTGTATTTGTTGAGGTTTATTTTGTTCCCTAGCATGTGGTCAAATTTTGAGAAAGTTCCATGGGGTGCTAGATAGAAAGTATATTCTTTGGTGTTTGGGTGGAATAGTGGGGAGATGTCTGTTAGGTCCATTTGGTGTATGGTATCATTCAAATGTCTCTCTATTCACTCTTTGTCAGTTTGACCTGTCTAATGGAGATGATGGGGTATTGAAGTCCCCTACTGTTACTGAGTTGGGATTAATCTGTGTGTTGAAGTCCTGTAGTATTGTTTTTATGAAATTGGTTTGGCGCATATATGTTCACGATTGTAATATCTTCTTGGTCAATTGTTCCTTTGATCAGAATGAAGTGACCCTCTTTATCTCTTCTGATTAGTTTTAGTTTGAGGTTTATTTTGTCAGATATTAGAATTGCAGCCCCTGCTTGTATCTTAGTGCCATTTGTTTGGAATATTCTTTTCCATCCTTTCATCTTGAAGTAGTACCTGTCCTTGAAGGTGAGACGGGTTTCTTGCAGGTAAGAAAAGGATGTATTTTGTTTCTTAATCCATTTAATTAGCCTGTGTCTTTTGACTGGGTAATTCATTTCATTGATATTTAAAGTTATTATTGAAAGATGTGCATTGGTTATCTTAATTTTAATTTCTCTTTGCATTCTTGGTCTAATTTTGTGCTTCCATGAAATCCTTCATTTACTTTCTTTCTGTTGCCCCTTGGATATAGTTGTTCTCTTTTCTGTTCTTTGTATTGCTTCAAGTATTCTTTGGAGGACTGGTTTTGTGGACATGTATTCTTTTAGTCTATTAGTGTCATGGAAGGTTTCTTTCCCCTTCAACTATAGTAGACATTTTTGCTGGGTAAAGTATTCTGGGTTGGCATCTGTGGTCATTTAGAACTGGGAATACTTGGTCCAGGCTCTTCTGGCTTTCATAGTTTGCATTTATAAGTCAGCTGTAATTCTGATCGGCTTTCCTTTATATGTGAGCTGTTGTTTTTCTTTTGCAGCTATTCTCTCTTTGTTCTGTGCATTTTGTGTTTTTACTATAATATACCATGGGGAGTTTCTTTTCTGTTCCTGTCTATTTGATGTTCTCTGTGTTTCTTGTATTTGTATGGACATGTCTTTCCTGAATTTGGGGAAAGTTTGTCCTACAATCTTGTTGAAGATCTGATCAATATCATTAACCCAAAGTTCTTCTCCCTCTGTGCCTATGATGCATTAATTTTGTCTTTGCATGGTGTCCCACATTCACTGCATATTCCATTCCTGTGTTTAAAAAAATTATTTATAATCTGTGCTTGAGTGGTCCAATTCTTCAACTTTATCAGCCAGTCTTTATATTCTCTTTCCATCTTGTTCACTCTATCAGTGGGGATATTTTCTATTATTTCAAAGTGGCTTATTGAGTTTTTAACTTCCTTCATTTCAGCCTGAGTATTCTTCAATGTTTCTATCTTCTTGTAAATTTAGTCAGAAGTTTATTCCTATCTTCTTTTAGTTCTTTGATTTGTTTGCATTTAAATTCATTGGATTCTTTGATCATATTTATGATGTTCTTTTAGAGTCTGTGTCTGGGTTATCTCCAGGGGGTTGTTGTTGTAGAATTCTTCTATAGGACTGATAGTGTTTGGTAGTAACATATTGCTTTGGTTATTCATATTATTATTTTTTGGTTTTGATTTTGGCATGTGGATTTCTTTGTTGATTCTGGTATGAAACTGAAGTCTTCCTTTGTTCACTTGAAATCCACTTCTATTTATATTATTTGTGTGCCTTGATTGTTTTCTTATTGGAGATGTAAAGCTGGTTGGTCTAGGCTTCAGGTTCTTTCAGATTTTATATTGGAGGAACCAAATGGCTTCAGTCCAGCTACTCAGGAATGCCTACAGAGGCCCAAGTCCAGCACCAGTCAGGTACTTTCAGACTTCCTCTTAAAGTCTTGGCCCCTACTAGTGAGCAGTCACAGCACAATTTGGGAAGCTCGTGGAGGGAAGACCCTATTTAGGACCTCTCAGGCATTTTGCAAAGTCTGGGCCCTTACTAAATAGCAGAGAAGCCTAGATCTTGGTTAGTGGGATGGACTTCAGGTGGCCTCAATGTAGGGGGATGGGCACAGCTTTATTTGGGGATGCTCTCAGTCTGCTAAGGTCTCATCATTGTATCTTTATAAGCTTTGTCATATACCCTTTTCCCATTTTTTTCATGTTAATGACACATGATTTGTATTAGTGCACTTCTAAATGCTCTAGTACTCAACCTAGATTGTTAAAATTCCAGTTAAGATATCATATTATTATTTTATGGAAAAATTATCTTTGAGATGAGAAAAAGGTACATTTTATTTATTATTAATTAATTTATTTATTTATTTGAGTTGCAAAATAATTTCCTTTGTTTTGCTCTTTGGTAAAATAATACATGCAGATGTAAAATGTTTCCAAATATATAAGTAAATATAAATAAGTAACATTTATCTTTCTTAATAATTTTTATGGATAATTTTATTGAATTTTTGTGCATTTTATACAAGACATCTTAATCATCCTTATACTCCCCTCCCCTAGCCACAGCTCCCTATACCCCCTCACTGGATTTCATGCATTTGGTCATATATTAACGCCTATCGAGTCAAGTTAGTGCACCCAGATATCCTTCAGTGCAAGGTCATTCCCTGGGGTCTAGTCAGCCTATCTAGTGTCTCTTCCTTAAAGAAGGTCAATTCCCCCTCACCCAGTAATTATCAGCTGACAATAGCTCTTTGGCTAAGGTTGAGGCCTGCTGTCCATTTCTCCATTTCTGTGTTGGATTTTTGTCTGATTGAATTTGCTTGGATCTTGTGTATGCTGACACCATTTCTGTAGGTTCATATGAGTAAGGTCCCAGGAGTCTGTAAGACTCTGTTTCCATAAGATCCTGCACCTCCTCCTCTGGCTCTTATAATCTTTCCGCCCCCTCTTCCACAATGGTCCTTGAGCCCTGGGTGGGTGGAGCTTAATACAGGAGTCCTTCCCAGGAACCCACACTCTGCAGGCTTATTCTCTCTGCTTTAGCCATTTGTGGACTTTTGTGTTCATTGCCCTATGTTGCATGAGGGAGCTCCATTGATGGACATTTGTTCCATTATGTTCCATGAGTCTTTGGGGTAGCAGTTCCATTGTAGATATATCACTTAGGGCTGGGCATCTCACAGACACTTATTCTCTGTGTGTGACCAGTTGTGGAACTCTGTAATAGTCCCCATCTGTTGCAAAAGAAGGTTCTTTGATAAGTGGTGACTGGCATGCTTGTCTGTAAATATAAGGACCCATATTTAGCATATACTAAGAAATTACATTTGTATAGGGATGTGAAAGCTGTAGAGTTTTCTCTAAGATCTGTGACCTCTCCAGCCTGGCGTATTTGACTATGTTTACAGTACCACGGATGAGTTCCTTCCATTGAGTTGCCTTTAAGTCCAATCAGGTAGCTGTTTATTATCCCCAAGATAAAATGTTACTGCACCAATATAATTTGCTATGCTGGTCATTGTGGTTATTAGGCTTTAAGGCTGGGGTTGGACCATGGATTGATGTTCTCCCTCAGCAGCTTGCATAGTGTCCTCCAAAACTGTGAGAGCTAGCCTTCAGAGAGGAGGCTTCCAGGAGTTTCCATTCCATTGCTCAAGTCCTATGCCTGAAGTATGTCCTGTCTTCAGCAATAGGGTCTTGCCTTCAAGTTTTGGGAGGTAATCAAGGGCTGTGGCAATAGCCTGAATAATTTTGGGATTCTCTTGGACTACCCTGATCATCAACTCGAAGGGAAGGTTTCTTCTGTCTGGCACTGTTTCTTGTTATATAGCCTTCAGGTATATGCATGGACTGATGTAGAAATAGTGTATGTGTAATTATCAGTAGACTTTTGAAATAATACATGCCCCCCTGCTTTTTCACACAAACTAAGCATTATTTATCTCTCTCCTCTCTCTCCCTGTCTAATACTCCCCATCTGCCTGTTTATACGTCTTTAAATGCAAAAACAGCAAACAAAAAAACAAACAAACTGTGTGGCCAGGAGGCAGAACAATTCAGAAAAATATAATTCAGAAAGTCAAAACCTCCGAAGGGCACTCAGGGGTAAACTCTTCTGTAATTGTCTTCCATGTAACAACACCATGTCTTGAAAATATGTCAATATCAGTTCTCATTATATCAATTCTCATTAATTAATTAATTAACTAATTAATTAATTCATTCATTCTTTCTTTCTTTCTTTTGCTTTACCTATTATTTTAATTTTATATATATGTGTGTTATGCCTACATGTAGGTAAGTGCACCCGTGTCGTGCAATGTCCATGGAGGACAGAAGAGGCTGTCAGATCCCCTGGAAGTGGAGTTATGGACAGTTGTTAGCTGCCATGTGGGTGCTGGGATTTGAATCCAGGTCTTCTGCAAGAACAGTCAGTGTTGTTAACTGTTGAGCCATCTCTCCAACCCCACTTGTGGAGCTGCATGCCCCAATTCTCATTCTTTCTAACAGCAGAATAGTATTCCATTGGAAGGATGATCCCCTGAGACATGCCTGTTGATGATGTCTGTTGTTGGCTACTATAACAGTTCTGCAATGAACATGCTTGTATGTGCACATGTCATGCTTGTATGTGCACATGTGACATGTCTGTGCACATGTCAACTATTTCATAGAAATTCATGGAAATGAAATTGCTTTTTTACAAAGTATGCAGGGTGTTGGCGAGATGGCCCAGTGGTTAAGAGCACTGGCTGCTCTTGCAGAGGACCTAGGTTCGGTTCCCAGAATGCACATATGAGCTTATAACCATCCTTAACTCCAGTTCCAGGGTATCCAACACCCTCTTCTGGCCTCTGTGGGCATTGCATGACATGGCTACACTTACATTCATGCAAATGTATACACATGAAATTCAAAAAATAAAAATATACAGATATAAATATTGTAATAGTTATGATAAAATTGCTTTCCAAGCTTAGGTTTACTTTCAGGATAAGGCCAGTTGGTTCTGGTAAATTAAAGCTTCCCTTTTCTCTTTAAGACTGAGGGTCCTTGATTCTACTGTGAGCTAAATAAGATGAAATAAAGCTCTAGTCAGCTTTCTACTGTTATAACAAGACCTTGGGTTCTATACTCAGAAGAGAGAGAGAGAGAGAGAGAGAGAGAGAGAGAGAGAGAGAGAGAGAGAATTATAAGTAAATTGGATAATGTCAGAATTTAAAAGTATCCTAAACATAAGAAAGAAATGGATATACTCAGGAGCTCTGGAGCACACAGTTGGTTGAATAAGTTGCCCATTCAAAGGCTACAATGTCAGGAAAGTCACAGTATGACACAGTGCTGCACAATATTTATTTTAGAATATTTATGGGACTAAGAGATGGTTTCACCAAGATCAGGTCCCCAAGTTTGTATGTTTAATGAGACAGTGATAAGCATATGATTTAAAAACCAACAGACCTAATGACAAGACCCAGGCAGAATGGAGTCACTCATTCTGTGTACAACAGACTCAAGTTTAAGAGTAACTCTTCCAAATAAACTAACCAACTAGCCAAGAAAAACAAAACTCAAGCAGATTCCAGCCCCCTTATCCAGTTTACTAACTCTATCAGAGATAAATGGTCTCTCAATCTTCAATCTTGACTTTTCCCCTTTCTATTTATACAGCCCACCTCTGCTCAGCTCATCACAACAGTCATTCTTTTTGTATAGAAAGGTAGTTTTGTTTTCTAGAAATACATTAACTATCTTGTGATTTTTGACTTTTGAGAATGTTCAGATATATTCCAAATACTCAAAATGATACTTGGAAACAAATTATTAATTATATCTTCAGAGGTCATCTGATGTGTGTTGAATATTAAACTTCTTTGTCATTGAAACATAAAAAAACCCAACAGTCAAGTAAATGAGACATCAGCACAAAAATCCATCAAGTCCGTTGCCTGGAACATCCAACCTGCTGAGTCAGTAAAAGAGCTGGAGGTCTTTGTCCCTGGAAATGATGAAAATATTCATCTACCTATAACTAGCGGTTTAGGGGACTGTGACCATAAATCACAAGAGACTTCCAGAGTAGAAAAATTAGGAGAGGCTGGTGCCTCTGTGTGGAATTCCTCATGGGATTCTCAGCCTCATGACTGAGGTTTGGGTGGGGCATCATATTCTCTCTGGGTCTCTGTCTTCTATATCCTCTACAACACAGACACACTTGTGGAACTGCATGCCTTGTCTGGTGAGCATGACCCCCAAAGTCTCAATAGGTGACTCTTCCCAGGATGTCTTGACTGAAGTGGAATGGCTGGCATGATCTTCAGACATACCCGCAGCTTCTGAGAGAGATCTGGAATGCAATGCTTGATTGATCGAGAGACATGTATAGACTCCAAGTCACACGGATGAGAGCTCAAGGAGTTCTTTTTTCTTTTTTTTTTTTGCAAGAATAAAAGTCTATTCACCTTTCACCACTGTCTGCATTTCTTTATTTTGCTTGGGTGGGCCTCACCCAAATTTAAATATAGTCAGTGGAATGAGGTGAGCAACATGGGCAAATAAGAGGCTCTTGTCTGTCCCAACTGGACATACACGGAATCCAGATGCAAGTCAGTTGTAATTGGGAGAAAATCAGGAACAAGCTGAGGGGCTCCTATGAATGGGTCAACTGAGAAAGTATCTACACTGAATAGGTTGGAGAAGTTGAGGCACTAATTTTACCCCAGACTCTGCACCATACAGTCAGGAAGAAATTCCCACCATCCAGCTTCTCTCTGAGGGGAAAAGCTTTTGGGACACAGAGCCCTACCTCCACGGCTCCCATTTTCCTGTCTACAGGAACAGACAAGGAATGCATGAGTGTCTCCAGAGCACATAAGGACATGGCAGTTTAAATGGCTGCTTGTGTACTTCTGGGGATCTCATTATCCAGGGTCAACAGGGCATAGAAGATGCTGAAAATTCAATGGGAGGAGTTTGCCAGCATGGTCTTCTCACACTGTCGCTCGTGGACATGTCACCATGTCCTTGACAAGATTTCATTTACTTAAGTGCCATGTTGATAATAATAAAACAGTTTGTACTCCCCAATGGTGGATTTATTACTATTAACAAAGAAAGCAGGGAAACACTAATTTTAATACTATAAGAACCTGAAAGTAATGGAAAATAGATTTTATTTGTTTATTTATTTATTTATTTATTTATTTTTAATGAACACTTAAGTGCATGAGATGGTTTGATGGTTTGGTGCATTAAAGGTATTTGGACAAACAAAAATTTGAGGCCAGTGACTCACTTTTGAGAATCAGGTTTGACCTTGATTTTTGTTTCTGCTGTGGAAATAAATGTTTGTAAATAGAAATGATAAAAATCCCTTTGCTTTCTTTCTGGACCTTAAATGGTAAAGGAAAAAGCTCTTGAACCATTGATTCCTTTGCTGGTGATAGTTGCTAATTCGAAAGCTGCTTCAGACTGCCTCGTGAGGAGGTTCATCAACAATTAAACAATATTTCCTCTTGGTCATCCATTATTTTCTGAAGCAGATGATTCATCATTTCCTGACTGTTAAACAAAGCAAGGTTAAGGTTAGACTCTTGGGAATCAGCTAGTTTTCAATCTTATTAGTGT
Organism: Nannospalax galili; assembly: GCF_000622305.1. Classification (NCBI taxonomy): domain Eukaryota; kingdom Metazoa; phylum Chordata; class Mammalia; order Rodentia; family Spalacidae; genus Nannospalax; species Nannospalax galili. Next base: position 633,134 of record NW_008360300.1, read on the forward strand.
GCAGAGGAAAACTAATAAGAAAACCTCCTAATATCATTTTCTGACTGTAAACAATTGTTTATTAGCAAACAATTGATCCCAGAAAGGCAAATTGTTTGAGTCAGTAATGAGCTGAGAAAACACAGACATATCTGTATATTTGGAAAAAAAAATTGTAATGTAATTGCAGTATATTTAGACAAGCATCTATTTGGACCTGTTTCTATCTCTAAATGAATTTTTGGAAACATTAATGAGGTTTACATATTTCTCTGACATTTTTATAGTTCTCATGTCCATTTCAGTTCCCCAGCTGCTGGTGATCATGGCTAAAAAATGGCAGTGAGAATGAGATTCATTTTGATGTAATGTCTTGTATCAGAACATGAAGTAAGGTTGGCTCATTTGAAGTATTTCTAAGTAGCGTATTTGTTGTCAAACTTTTTTTCTATGAAAAAAATTTTAATGAACAAATTTAAAAATTAATTTATTTCATCTTTTATTTTTTATTTTTTTAGAAGAAGCATTTCATTACAGCTTTAACATACTCAATAATAGTTTCCAGAGCAAAGATACATCTCTTTCAAAAGTGGCTATAAAATTTTTAGGTTTGCTGTTGAATTAATACAGTTATACAATATTTAACTCAGTACAAGCCCTGTAAGACATAAAATGGAATGAGATTTTAAGCTTTAAAAAAGATCTCCATCTCATTTTAAAATATATTGTTTCTTACAAAAAGACTCATTTTTTTTGCTAATAACACTGAGATGTTGGCGCATGCATCTCTAATTTGTATGTACCTGATTATTACTAGTCATACTCACTTGCACTCGGATACTTGGCACCTATGTATGTCTATAAAGTCATCAGGTAGATTTCAATGGTAATGTTTATCTCCTCTACTAATTAATGTGATGTAATTTTTTATGCTTCCTCCTCAAATATAATTCTTTTTTTTTTTTAGTTTGTTGATTTTTGTGTGTGTGTGTGTGTATGTATGTATATCACACAGAACATCCCAAACCATCTTATTCAAGTATAAACTGACTTCCCAGATGGCACCCTCTCATAGCCTCCTTCCCCCCTACTAGAGCCCTTATGCTCTGTTTTCGCTGCCACTGGCCCACTACTTGTCCATCAGGTGAATTTAGTCAGCATATCTAGATGTCTTTGTTTTAGGAAGGTCGGCTGTTCCTCATCTAGCAGTAATCAGTTGTCAATATTCCTTTAGATAAGATTGGGGTCTGCTGTTCATTTTCCCAGTTCTATGCTGGGTTACTATCTGGGAGTCCCTTGGGACACCCTGGCCAAAAGATCAAAAGAAGATATCTCCTATCTGGCATTGTTGCTTGTTACGTAGCCTTTA
>NW_008360300.1:634921-635602 GCF_000622305.1 Nannospalax galili
TCAAAGTATGTCTGTTAAACATCCAAGAAGGTTAGTTCCACCAGTCTGGTACTTTTAATTATTGTGTGTCATGTAGATAAATCTTGGGCAAAGACCAATTGTTCTTAGATAAACCTTGCCTAGACATATATTTCTTGATCTGGTATGTATAACTTGTTAGTAGGCTGTTGGACTAATATGGTTCCTCCTGGTTTTTAAAACTAGCTACACATTATTTATCTCTCTCATCATCTCACCCCTGCATCATGGTTTCCCCAATTAAGGTGCCCCCATTTCCCCCCTTTCTCCCATAATAATACCCTTCTACGGTCCTACCTCTCTTGAGCTCCTTCTTTCCCTTTATCCCCTAGGTTCCTTGTATACCCTTCCCTTCCCCCTCCCTAAACTAACCCAATTTTTATCCACATCTTCCTTATTAATGCCTGTTTCCTACTGTTCTTCTCTTTCAGGCTCTTTTTTCCCTTTACCTCCCAGGTTCCTTTCCATTATCCACATACTCACTTATCAGGATTTGGTTCTAGGATCCACATATGAGGGAGAACAAACATCGATTTTTTTTTTCTGAGTCTGTTACATCCCTTAGTACAACAGTTTCTAGTTCCATCCATTTACCTGCAAATTTAATGATTTCATCTTTCTTTACTGCTGAGTAAAACTCCATCATATAAATGAACCACATTT
>NW_008360300.1:635892-636526 GCF_000622305.1 Nannospalax galili
AGGGGTTGAACAAGTTTGCAGCCCCACCAGCAGTGGATGAGTGTTCCCCTTTCCCCACATCCTCTCCAACATTTGGTATCATTTGTTCCCTTGATCTTAGCCAGTCTGACTGGGGTAAGATGAAATATTAAAGTGGTTTTATTTGCACTTCCCTAATTATTAGTGATGTTGAACATCTTTTAAGATGCTTCATAGCCATCTTTACTTCTTCTTTTGAGAACTCTCTGTTCAGCTCCTTAGATCTTTTAATTGGGTTACTTCCTGTCTTGATTCTCGGTTTTTTGAGTTTGTTATATATTCTGGATATTAAACCTCTGTCAGATGTGTCTCTGGTGAAGATTTTCTCCCATTCTGTGGGTTTTCTGTTCACTTCCCTCATTGCCTCCTTTGATGTACAGAAGTGTTTAAGTTTAATGAGGTCCCATTTGATTCTTGCCCTTGTTTCCTGAGCAATTGATGTCTGGTTTAGAAAATCCTTTCCTACACCTATATCTTGTAGGTTTTCCCCAATGTTTTCTTCTAATAGTTTCAGAGTTTCAGGCTTTACATTGAGTTCTTTGACCCATTTGGAATTGACTTTTGTGCAAGGTGAAAATATGGGTGTAGTTTCATTCTTCTATAGGTGGAGATCCAG
>NW_008360300.1:637384-638031 GCF_000622305.1 Nannospalax galili
CATTTGTGACTTACATATGTTGAACCATCCCTGCATCTCTGGAATATGATGGTGGATGATCATTTTGATGTGTGTCTGTATGTGGTTTGTAAGTATTTTGTTGAGAATTTTTGCATCTTGTTAATTAAAAATATGGGTCTATAGTTTTCTTTTTTGGTTGTATCTTTAACTGGCTTTGGTATTAGAGTGATGCTAGCTTCATAGAAGGAATTTGGAAGTTGTCCCTCCATTTCTATCTTTTTGAAATAATTAAGTAGTATTGGATGTAGATCTTCTTTAAATGTCTGATAGAATTCTGCTGTCAATCCATCTGGTCCTGGGCTTTTTTTAGTCGGGAGGTTTTGTATTACTGTTTCCATTTCTTTTTGTGTTATGGGTCTGTTTAAGATGTTAATCTCTTCTTGGTGTTGTTTTGGTGGTTCCCATGCCTTTAGATATCTGTGCATTTCTTTTAGGTTTTCAAATTTAGTCGCATATAGGTTTTTAAAGTATTCCCTTATAATGTTCTGTGTCTTTCTGGTGTCTGTTGAGATGTTTCCCCTTTCATCCCTGATTTTGTTGATATGGAGGTGCTCTTTCTTTCTTTTGGTTAACTGGGCTAGCAGTCTGTCAATCTTGTTTATCTTTTCAAAGAACCAGGTCTTGGT
>NW_008360300.1:638205-639395 GCF_000622305.1 Nannospalax galili
TCCCTCTAAGGACCGCTTTCAGCATGTCCCAGAGGTTTTGTTGTGTTGTATTGTCCTTTTCATTTAATTCCAGGAATACTTTTATTTCTTTCTTAATTTCTCCTTTGACCCATTCATCATGCAGGAGTGTGTTGTTTAATCTCTATTTGTTCATGTGGTTACTGGGTATTCTTCTGGTGTTGATTTTAAGCTTTATTGCAGTGTGATCTGATAGAATGCAGGGAATTATTTCAATCTTTTTGTATTTGTTGAAGTTTGTTTTATGCCCCAGTATGTGGTCGATTTTGGAGAAGGTTCCATGGGGTGCTGAGTAGAAAGTATGTCCTTTGGTGCTTGGGTGGAATGCTTGGTAGATGTGTGTTAGGTCCATTTGATATATGGTATTGTTTAATTCAGATGTCCCTCTGTTAACTCTCTGCCCTGTTGACCTATCTAATGGGGACAGTGGGGTATTGAAGTCCCCCACTATTAATAAGTTGGGGTTAATCTGGGTCTTAAATCCTGTAGTATTTTTTTTTATGAAGTTGGGTGCACCAGAGTTTGGTGAATATATGTTCATGATTGTAATATCTTCTTGGTTTACTCTTCCTTTGATCAGAATGAAGTGGCCCTCTTTATCCCTTCTGATTAGTTTTAGTTTAAATCTATTTTGTCAGATATTAGAATTGACACACCTGCTTTTTTCTTAGTACCATTCACTTGGTATAATATTTTTTTTCCATCCTTTCACTTTAAGATAGTGCCTGTCATTGAAAGTGAGATGAGTTTCTTGCAGACATCAAAAAGGTGGGTTTTGTTTCTTAATCCATTCACCTAGTCTGTGTCTTTTGACTGGGGAGTTCAGTCCATTAATATTTAAAGTTATTAATTAAAGATATCCATTGAATCCTGTCATTTTTATTTCTGTTATTTATATCTACTCTTGATATAGCTGTAGCTTTCCACAGCTGTACCTTCACTGAATTTCTTTCTGTAACCCCTTGGGTATAGTCATTCCTTTCTTCAGCTCCAAATTCTTTTATCATGTTTATAATTGTTTTTCTGAGTTCCATGTCCTGCGTTATTTCTAGGGGGTTCTCATTGTACTCCTCTAGAGGACTTTTGGTATTTGGTGGGGAAATGTTATTTTGGTTTTTCATGTTATTTTTTCTCTGTGATTTTGACATGTGAATTTCTTTTGTAGTTTCTGA
>NW_008360300.1:639544-665157 GCF_000622305.1 Nannospalax galili
GTTTTCAGGATTGCCCAAAGAGGCCCAAGTCAGATGAGGATCAGATGCTCTCAGGCTTTCTCCCATGCTCTGGATCCCTCCAGGAAAGATGTTGTCCTCAGGAATTTGGGTGTTGGACTGGCCTGGGAACAGGGCCCAGGAAAGATGCTGATCTAGGGCAGCTGTTGGTCATGCCATCCAGAGATGCAAAGGGAGATGGGGATGGGAAGAGGCCCCAAGGGCTCCTGGGGACTGCAGGGAGGAACTGGGTTGGTCTGGATGCAAAGGATCAGGAAGCCAAGAGGTCACCCTGGTGTCCAGGAGAGAGACCGGCATGTTGTGCAGCCCAGGGAAGCAGAAGGATGTGAGGGCAGGACCAGACCCAGAGGGCTCCTGGGGACCCAAGAAGGAACTGGCTTCCTCTGGATGCAAGGGATCAGGAAGCAGTGGTAGTTCCCGGTGGAGAGGTCAGCTCCAGTGTCCAGAAAAGAGGATGGCATATTGTGCAGCCCAGTGAAGCAGAGGCAGGTGAGGGCAGGCCCAGGCCCAGAGGGCTCCCAGGAGAGAGGCTGGCAGGTTGTGTAGCCAAAGGAAGCAGAGGGAGTTGAGGGCCAGACCATGCCCAGAGGGTTCCCAGAAGAGAGGCTGGCAGGTTGTGTAGCCAAGGGAAGCAAAGGGAGATGAGGGCCAGACCAGGCCCAGAGGGCTCCTTGTTGTCACACTTTTTATTTTTAATTTGTACTATTTGTAAACGTATGTCTTTGAATAGGAGTTGAGTTCCCAACTTTCCTGCATCAGCATGTTAACAGGGCAAGGGGACTACATACCCCTGAGGGCCTGAGTAGGTGCTGTACAATTCCTAGAACTTCCCTCTGTCACTAGAACAATGAAGATGGGTGCAATGATTGCTCCTGTTTTTTTTTTTTTTTTTTTTATGTACTGAATCCAGGGCCTCTAGCATGCCAGGCAAGTGCCCTACCATTGAGCTACCCCTCAGTGGTGGATTCTAGGCAAGCGCTCTACCACTAAGCCATGCCCCCAATACCTGTTAATTAGTCCTCAAAGGAATTTATTCCTAAGTGTCCCAACATTTATAGTTTCTATTTGAGGGATTGCATTCTAAACCTCCTGGGTCTGGAAGGGGCTAGGCATATGTGATTCTACCTAGACAGGCTCCTCACTCTGCAGTGCTGTGAAGGGGTTAACCCCAGAGATTCCAGTTCTCCTCGGAAGGGGTGGACTATCACTCTTAGGCTGATGCTGGGCAGGTCATACTTCTAATTCACTTCTATCAAGGAGGTAATAGGACAAAAGATGAGCTCTTGGGATGAACTGGGATGGTGAGTTCAGACTGAAATGGTACTAACAAGTCTTTCCTATTAAAAACAACTTTGAATGAAAATAGATGAAATCTTCCCATCAAAAGGTATCAAATGGTTGAATGGATGAAGATAGCAGTACTAAGTCAAGTGTAAGCTGTTTGTGAAAAGTCACTTCACCTTTAAGAGCACACATAGACTGAAGGAGAAGGGATGGAGGAGATATGAAATGCAAGTGGAAATTAAAGATAGCAAGTATAGATAAATTATAGTAATAGGAAAATAAGCTTAAATGTAAAAAATATATAATACAATAAAAGTCACTTATACAGAATGACAACAAGTATTTAGAAATTTATTTTCCTAAGATGTTTTGAAACCTCACTTGAGCCTACAAGGTAACTAAACCAGGATGAAAGCCAGCCATCTTTGCCTTCATTTGTGCCTGTTACCTTTAGTTTGGATCAGACTCCTGTAAAACTATGAAAATTCATGTTAATTTAAGAAGTGTCTGCTGCCCAACGTGGTGGTGCACACCTTTAATCCCAGCACTCGGGAGGCAGAGGCAGGTGGAGACCTGTGAGTTTGAGGCCAGCCTGGTCTACATAGTGAGTTCCAGGCCAGCTGGGCTACAGGGAGACCTTGTCTCAAAAAGACCAAAATTAAAAAAGAAGAAGTGTTTGCTAAACCCCCTGACTTAAGGCACAAGGAATAACTGAAGCATCTTCTGTCAGCTATTATAGAATTCTGCTCCAGACAATGAATAGAAACTTCCAGGCACTATTCATTGTCCTAAACCCACTCACTTTGGATTGCAGGAATAGCAGAGCCTTGGACAGATGCTGAGATTGTAATAGTCTCCATATCTTAAGCAGGAGCAGTTATTTTATAGGAAGTTAGTTGACCCCCCTCAAGGAATAGTGTTTCTTCAAACCACCTTGTACAACCAGAACTGAGACAATGGTCTTGTAGCTCACCCCTTGATCAGAACTGTCCCTACCCCAGTTTTTCTCTATTTAACTCTAAAGCTCATGTCAGTACCCCAAATAATGGCTGATATGCTTGCTTTCTGTCTTATCCATGTATCTTTGTTCAACATAGTACTGGAAAATAGTTTCAAAAGCAATCTGACAGAACAAAGAAATAAAAGGCATTCAAATTGAACAACAGCAATATATATGTTGTTGTTCAATTTGTGCACACACACACATATGTGATCAATAAAGAAAAAAGGAATTCCATGGAATAGAAGAAAACATGTATAAACCATATATCTGTTAAGGGATTAATGACTTTCAGAATGTATAGGCAACTTTTATATTTCAACAGTAGAAATTAAAAACCAAGCGTCTAATTAAAAATGAACAAAAGATTGTTAATGGGGGATCAAGGTTCCCTTTTGTGTATTCTTAGTCTCATTAATGAAATCATTTAAAAAATGGACTAAATGTATTTATTTGTTTATTTATTTATTAGAGAGATGGAGAAGAGAAAGTCATGCCTTTTAAGTCAGACATGGAGGTGCAAGCAGCTATAGAAAGAAGGGTCTTCAGGGTAACAGGGAGAAAAGCCAGGCATGTCAGGGAAACGTGTTTATGCTTTGGGGCTGGAATCTGAAAGAGATTCAAGGAAGGATATTTCTTTAGTTATAATTCTTAAAGTAAGTAGACTGAGTAGTGAAGACCTCAAGCAACCTCATTAGAAGAAGGGCTTTGCGGGGTCTAAGTAAATATCTCATTAAGGGGATCACCATTCTTCCCATCTCCTTAACATGTCCTTAAAATATTTAAGATTTTTAAAATTTATTTTCATTTGCTGTGTATGAGTTTTGTCTGCATGTATGTAAGTGCAGCACATGTGTACGATGCATACATGAGGCATCTAATCCTTTGGAACTGGAGTTACAGATGATTGTTGGAACCTAACCCGAGTCCTCTGCAAGAGTAGCAAGTGCTCTTAACTACTGAGCATTCTCCCCAGCCTCTCCTAACGCATGTCTTAAGGTGAATCAGCTTTCCAGGGAGATGGTCTCCTGACCAGATGATTTCCCAGCTGGATTAACTCTTAAGGGAGGAGACAATAATATGTAATGTTCTGGTCTTTGAAGCAGATCAGAATGTCATGATTCTACCCAGGGTTAAGTGAACTTGCTTTCTACTCCCTATCTAGTTATGTAACAGAGCTTGAATAGATATTCCTCCAAACACACACACACACACACACACACACACACGCACGCACGCACGCACGCACACACACGCTATTATTATTTAAGATTATTAGCCTAATAAGCACATGAAAAATTTCACAACATCACTAATCATTAGGAAAATACAAATCACAATTCAAAACCACAAAGAGGGTCTGGATATGTAGCTCAGTTGGTGGAATGCTTGACTAACATGCACAAAGTCCTAGGTTCAATTCCCAGCATGACATAAACCAGCATGATGGCTCTGTAATTATGTAATCCCAGCATTCAAAAAGTAGAGCTGGAAGAATTAGAAATTCAAGGTTATCTTCAGCTACATACAAAATCCAGTCAGCCTAGGATACATGAGATCTTGCCTCAAAAACAAATAAAGCCACGATGAAATACAGTCTCATATTCATTTGGATGAAGAAAAATATGATGAAACTGAAAGTGGAGCTCTTATGCATTGTTTATGGGAACATAAAATGTTAAAAAACCATATTGCAGTGCTCCAAAATATTAGAAATAGAATTGATGTTTTATTCAGCAATTCTACTTTGGGGTATAAACCCTAAAGAATTCAAAGCAGGAATTTCTGTTAGAAATAAAGGTATTTGGGGACTAGAGAGATGACTCAGTATTTAAGAGCACTTACTGCTCTTCCAGAGGACCTGGATTGGGTTCCTAGCATCCACACAGTGGCTCTCAGCCATCCACAACTCCAGTTCCAGAGGATCGGATGCCTTCTTCTGGCCTCTTCAAGCACTGCATATGCATGGTGCACATATATACATACAACCAAAACAATCATACACAGGAAATTAAAATAAATAGTCTCTAAGAATTGAAATATTCGTATATCCATGTTCATTAAAACGTTATTCACAGTAGTCAAAAGTAGAAGCAATTCAGTTATTGACCAAGTGAAAAAGATGCATTGTATACACCCACAGAATACTATTCTCCTTTAAAAGGGAAGGGCACCCTGACATACGTACAATAGGATGAATCTTGTTGACATTACACTGTGTGAAATAAGCTACTCACAAAAGATAAATATTGTAAGGTTCCACTTATATGAGGTATTTAGAGTACTGAAACCCCGAAGACAGAGTTGAGTAAGTTTCCCTATTGGGAAAGTATTGCCCAACTTAGGGTCATAGCCTGTGCCCCAGCAAGCCAGGTTCAACTATCTGTCCTCAATAAGCCAAAATTGATAGTAGAAGGCAGAAAAAAAGATGTTTACTCAATGTGGCCACATTGGAAGAAGAACAAAGAGATCAAGCAGCACCCAAAGCCCATCTTTGGGGTCCTAACAGGAGAACAGAGTTAAACAGAGGGCAAGAGAGATGTATAACTAAACATCCAACCAAGGGTTAGTCCCTCCCACCACTGTCTCAGCTCCAAGTCTCTCCTGCAAGGTCAGTTTCTCTTGCAAAGAGAAAAGTTCCTACTCTTTCTGGTTGTCGGGGGCTTTAGGATTTTCTTCTCCCAACAGGAGATTACTGGAGAAATTCTAATTTCTTGGGGTCCATTGTTTCAATAGTCTGAAAGCCAAAGAGAGAGACACAAGTATCTCTCTAGAATATTTATTTCTGTCAGGCAGGCTGGTTGCAGAAGAAAGGGAATAGAAAGTTATCATTGAGTGTAAGTTTGGAAAGATGAAAAAGTCCTATGGATTGATGTTAAATCTACATAGCACCACCAAACTTAAAAATGCTTCAGATAAATCCCAGCACTCAGGCGGCAGAGGCATGTGAACATCTGAGAGTCTGAGGCAAACCTAGTCTACATAGTGAGTTCTTGTGACAAAAAAATGTTTAAGATGGTAATTTTATGTTACACGTATTTCAGCATAATTTAAAAATTTCTAAAAGCCTGTGCTGGTACCACCGCAATGCATAATTTATGTTTTTCTAAATTTCCATATAAATTTAATGTTTCCTCTAAATTCAGATTCATAGTCATCACCCCAACCTGCTTTCTAGAAAGTTCATCATGAATCATTTTTCTATAACCAGGTAGACATTGCAAGGGGTGAAGGACAGAAAAGGACAGGCAATGGATAGGGGAAGGGGGGATGGACACAGGCACAGTACATTTCTAACACATCTGTGTGCAGGAGAAACAGGAAGGCTTGAACTTCAGGGAAAACAACAGCAAAACCCCACCTAGTTATCGTGCATGGTCAATCTGCACGCAGCTCTTCCTCACTTCTATCACCCAGAGTCTCAGTGCTTTTTCATAGCTGGCTTTCCAGGCAGCACACTTGATTTTGACATGAGGTTAACCTTTCTACACTAACAAAGACTAGTGAAACAAAAAGCATGGTGTGGCTTAGGGATAGTCTTTGCTGTCTTCCCTTGCTTGGAAATTGGCCTTCCAACCCTGGCTCAATGGCAGGGGGCAGCCCAGTGTGAATGGACAAGCTAGTGATGGCACAAATTTTAGCACATAAAATTGAATTAAAAATAACTTTTTCAACGCATGCTAGTAAGTACAAGGGCACAATGCAAAAAGAAGAAAAAGAAGGAGTTGTGGCTTAAATGAAGACTGTCCCTGATAGGCTCATATATTTGAAGACTTGGTCCCTAGTCGATGGTGCTGTTTGGGAGGTTATGGAACCTTCAGGAAGTGGAGCCTTGCTAGAAGTGCATTCTGGAGCTAGGCTTTGGAAGTTTATATCCTTGTTTTACTTCCTGCTCTCTTTCTGCTTCCTGTGTGTGGATTGACCAGCTTCCTGCTCTTACCAGCTGCTGCCAGGCCTCCCCCATCATAGACTCTCCCTGGAACCATAAACCAAAATAAACTCTTCCTTATATAAGTTGCTTTTGGTAAAGGGATTTTACCATAGCAATAGAAAGTAACTAATAATGGAGAGCTAGAGATATGGGTCGGTGGCAGAGGTTTTTGTGAACAATACCTTCCACTGACCCTTCTAAAAGGCTGATTTACTGATTAGAACTTCAATGACTGTGGAGAGGCTGGAATGTTTGCAAGTACAGAGCTGAATTCAGTTTATCTTGGGCTATCTTCAGCCCTCTAACAGCATTCCTTGCCCATCTCTAAACTTTTTGTAATGTAGTAAAACAGACACAAGTAGCTTTCACCAACCAAAAGCTTTCACCAACCAAAAGGATGAGTGTTGTCAGCTAGCATCTGAGACCTATAACAGAGATTTCCAAACTTTGTTTTAACCCACATACCTAATTTTTTTATGAGTATGTTTTAAAAGTTCCCTGATTTATGACCTTCTTTGTTTTATTACCATAAAACTGTTATCATCACCAAACTGTTACCATATTGGAAGAGGAAATTCAGGGTAACCTAAAGCTATGTTACTAAGCCATGGTCACTCATATTTGGATCCAGAATATACTCTTATTCCCTTAAGGTGAGAGCTGAGAGTTTTATGTCAACACTTGCCTAGCATAAGCAAGGACTTAGATACTACTTCCAGCACCAGAGGGGGGAAAAACAAACAAGAAAAGGAACTTGGCATACTTAAATCAGGCCTGTTCAGCTAAAATGTATCAGGAAGCACTGTAGTGGCAGGGGCACTTCCTGTTCAGTCACAGGAGTCCAACACCCACATTAAAAGACTGCCTCCCTTATTTTGCAAAAAGAAGACCCTATTTCCTTTCCTTCTTCTTCCAAATAGAACAACTGACTACTATGTGCTGAGTGATAGTAAGACTAAAAGATTATGAAGTTCTAAAAATAATTATTCATTAAAATAAAATTACCTCATTAATGTTAAAAATGCATGGGTCTGGATTTTTACATCTGGGCTGGGTGACTTCAAAATATGACCAAACTTCCAAATAAAATAATGAATACAGGGGTTGGGATATGGTTCTGAGGTAGAATGCATGTTTAGTATACACAAGACCCTAGGTTCAATCTTCAACACAGAATAACAATAATAATAATAATAATAGTAATAATAGCAGTAGCAGTAGTAGTAGTAATGTGTTAGACATGGTGGCAGATATCTGGGAGGTTGAGGCAGAGGGTCAGGAGATCAAGGCTAGCCTGGGCTTCATGAGGCTCTGTGTATTAATTACTTTTCTGTTGTTATAGAACTGGCTTATGGTTCCAGAGGGATAAAAGTTCATCATGACACGGAGGCATGGCAGTAAGCAGCAGGCATGGGAGCAGGAACAAGAAACAGAGAGCTCACACCTTGATTTAGGAGCATGAAACAGAGAGGATGAACTAGAAGTGGGGAAAGGCTATGACCTTTCAAAGACTGCCTCCAGCACCATACTTCCTCCATCAAGGCTTTATCTCCTTAAGATCTCATGACCTCCCCAGACAGTGCCACCAACTGAGAACCAAGTGTTCAAATACTTGAGCCTATGGGGGACATTTCTCATTCAGTCCACCATGCTCTACGTCAAAGTTAAAGCTAAAAAATAATAATGAAAATGAATACCTTTTGTAAAAAATTCATAAATATAATCAATGTCACTGAAAATGGATTCCCAGAAACAATTACTTCAAGGATAACAGGAAATTTGTTTGGGAGATTATATAGACAATAGGGCAGATAATCTAGAAGTTAGAGTAAAATTCCTTAATGAAACAACTACTAATAAACCTCATCTGCTTAGGTGATCTTACGTCATCTGAGTTCAGCCTAGTATCTACCTATATTCTATTAAATTTATACGTTTATTTATTTATTTGGTGTTGGGGGAAGGGCATGCATGCCACAACACTCATTTGGAAGTCATAGGACAACTTGTGGGAGTCAGTTCTCATCTTTCTCTATGTGGGTTTCAGGGACCAAACTCAAGTTATTAGACTTGATAGCAAGCACCTTTACCCTCTGAACCACCAAATCAGCCCATACCTGTATTCTAATTTGACAGTATGAACAAAGTTCTTGAACAGATGCAATTGTAAATGCTCAGATATTATGTAGCTTTATAAATGAACGTGCCAAAACACAGATGCTCTTAAAGCTAAAGGTAGGACCGATTATTTTTAATTTAGTGCTCTGATTCCATCACATGTCTTACTCACAGTGACAAACTGGGTTCCTGTAAGCACCATCTGTCTAATTTAAACTCACTTCTTTGATCTGATTAAAACTCCTCTGAAGAGGATTTACAAAATGTCAAAAGCAACAGTTTAATTTCATAGGAAGTTACACCAGCCTCTCTTCCGTGTGTCATGTTAATTTATGGCCATTAGCAATCACAGCATTAATACATAACACAGGGATATGGGAACACCCTCCCCCATAAAAATAAAAAAATAAAAATAAAAAGGAAGGAAAGGAACAGAAAAAGATGAATCCAGAGGTGTTTGGGGCTCTGAGAATAAAGAATCCCTGTCCTCATTTTGAGTGACCTGTTCATTACCAGAAACCCTGGCTCTACTGCTGGAATGCAGGAGCAGTCAGTATGTATGTCCAATTGCAAAGTCTCCTACTTGTCAGGGAAAGCATCAGAAGTAACCTAGGAGGGTCTGGGAATGCAGCTCAGCAGGAGGCCCCAGGTTTGATCCCCAGCACTATACAAAGGGGAAAATGTGACTGGGAGGGCCTCAGAGGACCAACAGGAGCCTCGAGGGAAGGATGAAGGAACACCCACCAGCAGATATGGAGTTGGCTGTACAAACCAGAGGCTATGAAAAGTCTGTGGATATCAGCAGAAGATGTTGCAGGGAGTGAGGGCAATGACCTGTGGCCAGGCAGAAGGGGGTGACCTCTTGTGGAGGGTGATAAACAATAGCATGAACAAGAGCATTCCCCTGCTCACCCAGTTCAGCCACAGTGAACTCCCCAGTCAGAGCGTTTCCATTACATAGCTTATCCTCAGTGTCTAGGCATTAATAAGACTTCAATAGTTATCACAATAATGACACACTGAGGCACTGAGTTATAAAAAGGAAAGTTTTGTCTCAAAACATACAACATAAAACATTTTCTGGACTCCACAGGTACCTGCACTCATCTGCACATACACACAGACATATAATTAAAAATAAAATAAATCCTAAAAAAATAAAGATGTGGCCTGCTGATATTTCACAGTTCACGGTCTGTTTGAAATTCTGATTTTTAATGCCAGAAGTCTTTATCTCAACCAGAAGGAAGATTCTGTAAACTGCTCTGACTTTAATTCAATGCACTTTATTTTGTCATATTAATTAGCCTGAAAATCAGGCATGTAATTCAGCACTCAGAAGGTGGAGGCAGGAGAATAAGAATTCATGTGTTCAAGGTCATCCTCAGCTATATAATGGCTCCAAAGCTAGTCTGAGTTACATGAGATCCTGCCTAAAAAAAAAGTCTTGTTCCTTGATATTATCAAATCATCTGTTTGATCTAAACTTGAGCTAGTCCCACAATGACCAGCTATACTGATTCTCTTTCTGTTCTCCTGACAGCATTAATACTTGGACAGATGCACAAAACCCAAGCCTATCAGATATACCAGGTCATACACAAAAAGGAGCACCTAATACTGAGGTGTGGTGGCACTCACTAGCCTGTCATCAGGCCATCTAATGGCTATATCACAGGATCAACAGGCTATGAACTTGAACTCTGTTCCAAGGGCTTCCCTCAGCAGGATTTCCTTCTTTGGTATAGATGGCTCAATGTGCCGTTCATCCAGACTTAGTTCTTCACCTTGAACCAGCTCTGAGCTTTGGGGCAGCTCTGTGAATGGTGCGTTAGTATCTTATCTACGACCTGCACCGGCTTGCTTCTCCTGCCTTCGGTAAAGCCTTTATGAATGCTATTGCCTCCTTGATCCATTTAAAGCTACCCTACAACATATATAAATACATGCATATATACATATATATATAACTGTATAAAGTGTAATACATTAATCCAAGAGTTAATGTTAGTAATTAAGACAGGAATAAAAGAAGCTATTGTTTTTTATTTATTTTATTTTATTTTATTTTATTTTATTTTATTTTATTTTTGTCTTTTTAAAGACAGGGTCTCCTTGTAGCCCCAGCTGTCCTGGATCTCACTATGTAGACCAGGCTGGCCTCGAACTCAGAGATCTGCCTGCCTCTGTCTCCCAGGTGCTGGGATTAAAGGCGTGCACTACCACGCCTGGCTTATTTTTATTTTATATGTATGAGTGTTTTGTGCCAGACGTGGTGGTGCACACCTTTAATCCCAGCACGTGGGAGGCAGAGGTAGGTGAATCTCTGTGAGTTCAAGGCCAGCCTGGTCTACATAGTGAGATCCAGGACAGCTGGGACTACAGGGGGACCCTGTCTCAAAAAGACCAAAAAAAAAAAAAAAAAAAGATGTATGAGTGTTTTGCCTACATATATGTAAGTGTACCACACACATGCAATGCCTGCAGAAGCCAGAAGAAGGTGTCATATCCCTTAGAACTGCTGGAGTTACAGACAGTTGTTAGCCACCATGTGGGTACCGGGAACTGAACCCCGGGTCCTCTGTAAGAGCAGCCAGCACTCTTAAGCTTACCCAGTTGTCTCTCTAGACCTTAAAAGAATCTATTGTTAATCTATCTTTGATTATAGAAATCTATCACAAATAAAAACTCAAAAAAATTGTTTTTCCTTCTGAAAGTTCTGGTGAAGAGAATACGGTCCCTAGGATTGCAAAATACATCCAAAAACCTGCAGCCAGTATCTTTAGAAAATGAAGAATTTGGCTCAGGATAAGAATTCTTATCAAAGTCAACTATCCTGGATCTGTGGAGTGAAGGGCATTTAGAGAGGAAAATTTAAAAAAAAAAGGTCCTCTCCAAATCCAGAGGATGTGAGATAAATGTTTGTAAGAATTAATCATTTGGAGTATCTCTGGTTAAATTTGGATGGAGAGGCCGATTAAAATTAGACTTTTATGTCATAGGGGTATATACGGTTGTTGTTTCTATTGGTTATGCCCTGAGAGCTTGACCTGGATTTCTACCTGTCCAAATGACCAACCAATTAGGCCTGTATATGAACCCAGCCATGAGACTGGTGGCACCAATAACATTTCCAGATAGTCTAAGAGGCTGCACCCAACTTGTGCTAGTGGTCTTTCACTATTGGCAGTTCTCAGGACAGCTAAGTCTTTCCTTCATTTGGTTGTCTACAGGAGTTGTTCCAGACCTTGGGAAGACGTGTCTCTTTGTATCTTCTTTGGGCATGCTTCTGCATCTGCTACTGAGTCATAACAGGTGTTGGTTTTAAGTCACAAAAGGCTCAATGATTTTTGTTGTCATTTCATAAGGAAGTTTCTTTTCTTTAAAAGTTTAGGTTAATTAGTTCTTTTGTAATAAAAATTGGATTTATTGTTATTATTATTAATGTGTGTGTGCATGTATGTGTGTGTGCATGTATGTGTGTGTATGCCACAGTATATGTTTGGAGGTCAG
Organism: Nannospalax galili; assembly: GCF_000622305.1. Taxonomy (NCBI): domain Eukaryota; kingdom Metazoa; phylum Chordata; class Mammalia; order Rodentia; family Spalacidae; genus Nannospalax; species Nannospalax galili. The sequence continues at coordinate 651,409 of NW_008360300.1, forward strand.
AGGACAACTTGCAGGAGCTAGTTTTCTCCTCCTACAGTGGCTCCAAGGACTCAACTCAGGTTATCAGGCTTGTGCAAGCATTTTTACCTGCCGAGTTGTCTCACTAGGCCTGTAATGAAAAATTTAAAAGAACTCTATGGTCAGAAATTGGCAAAATTGAAAGGTGATGTTTACATCCTGATAAAATCTTTTTTTTCCTCTAGATTTCTCTGTCCTATTTGAACCTCTTCCTCCCAAAATGTCTTCTCAGGCACTTGAAATCCCTTCTTTAGTCTACTGATTCCACTAGCCCTGTCTACCTTCTCATGGTTGACACATTTAGCTAATGCTAACTGGGAACTTCACTGACTTCTTTGGTATACTAATCTCTCTCCTGAATGGTTTCCCTAAGACCTGTTCCTGCTCACTTCCTCCTTCCACCTTTTACCACCTTCCATTTTATATTCTGGTTCTCGGAAAGCCTTGATACATCACTTTCCGAGCACCTACTTCCTCCATCCTTTGTCCACCCCTGTAGACCCTGTCCTTCTCACTCTAACCATCAGTCATTTTAACCTTAGACATACCTCTTCTGACAGGACTCAGAATCCCTCCAAAGCAACAACCCTAGATGTAGCATATTTTGTCTGCTCAGGGAATCTTTGGAAACAGTCAAATACTTGGTGTATGTTTCTTTAGCAACTTGCTTAAAATTGAGAACACAACTGCCTCAAGAGAAACTTGTGCTCATAGGCAGCTAGTTCACCTGAATCCTCCTTATGAAATGCTTTTGCAATGGACATTCTTTTGCAATGGATCTGAGATCGTCTGCCTCTGAGATCTGAGAGCTATCACTTTGCGATGCAAACGCTGTGGAAGTTACCTCATCAGAACAAATAGAAGACAGCACTCTTTCTTTCCCCAGCAAGCCTCCTTCCTACTTTCCTGCTTGCTTTATTTTGTTTGATTGTGACCCATTGAGGTTATTGGGGTTGCATGCCTGACCATGAATGGTACACTATTGACTGTGGCTACACCACTAAAGAAAGTGCCTCCTCTTCCTGCAGCAACCATTAATTGCCAATAGATGCTCAGGAAAGAGTGGGACCTAATAAGCCCCTCCCCCACACATACTGGAGTGTTGATGGGCCCTATTTGTGTGATACTTGTGCAGGTAACCATAGTTACTGTGACTTAGTGAGTGCAGTGGCCATGTCATGTCCAGGAGACAGTTTCCTTGGGCTCCTCCTCATCCTCTGATCTTGCATGTCTCCAGCTCCATGTTCCTCAGTGTTTCCTGGGCCACAGAGGAAATGATATAGATACCCTGTTTAGGGATGAGCACTTAAGAGCCACTTATTCTTAGCACTTTGTCCAGTTATGAGTCTCTTCATTACTTGTCACCCACTGCAAACAGAAGCTTCTCTGATCAGGGCAGAGAGAAACACTAATCTCTGGGTGTAAACAAACAACTACAAGGCAGTCTGAAAACACGCCATTTAGTAAAATGCCAGTAGTAGGTTTGCCTCAAGTCCCAAGAACATATCCTCAATGACCTACTGCTTCCAGCCAGGTCTCTTTTATTTAAAAACATTTTATTAGCATTGCTTTCTTTAAAAAAAAAAGGGGGGGGCAGACGTGGTGGCACACGCCTTTAATCCCAGTACTCGGGAGGCACAGGCAGGCAGATCTCTGTGACTTCAAGGCCAGCCTGGTCTACATAGTGAGTTCCAGGACAGCTGGGGCTACAGAGAGACCCTGTTTCAAAAAGATCAAAAAACAAAAAACAAAAACAAAAACAAAAACATGATTACACTGAAAAACTTTGTCTAGGTTGGAGAGGGAGTGAATGCCAAACTCACATTACAGCAATAGTGATAAATTTCACAGCATTGTTGAAGTTTTGTTAGTAAATAATCCTCATAATTACATATAGACATATAGAATTATGAATTTACATTCTAAAATACAATTGCATATTTTTAGCTTGAGAATGTTTAGTTGTTATAGTACTTAAAAAAATTCCCAGATTGTGATTTCTATCTATAGATGTTCAATTAGGTGTTTTACATTTTCTGTAGGGCACAGGTGAAGACACATAGGGGCTGTAGAAAAGTGACAGGCAAAGAATGGAAAACCTCTTCATACCTGGAAATGGGAGCTGTCCAACATCAGGCCCTGGTGCCCAGGAGCACGTGTGGAGTCAAGACCAGAGCTGGCCCTAAGTGAAGGTGAGAATCAATCCTCCTAAGACCAGAATCTTCACATGAACATTCTGGGAGCTCGGGAGAGGGGCTGTGGGGAACGTGGCTGATCAGAGAAGGCAGAACCTGCTGCCCAACACCAGGAAGTCCTTCATCCTCTAATCTTTTCCACCATCAGAAGAATGTGGAACTGTGGCTCACGATTGGGGACCAAAGCTCCAGGTGTGAGGGGACCACAGCTCCAGCTCGTAGGAAAGGACCACCACTCTGGCTCACAGGAGGGGGCTACAACTCCAGCTCTGGGAGACAACCACAGCTCCGGGTTCATGGGAGTTGATCACAGTTTCAGGCTCACATGAGGGGTAAAAATTTCAACTATGCTGGTTCCTACTATTTTCCTGTGTCCATTGTTCATATGATTATATTTGTGTTTAAGATAGAGCACGTTGACGTCTGTGCAGCAAATGGAGGCAACAGTTCCTTGTTAAATGAACATCACCTTTCACTTTTTCTCAAGGAGACAGATGGATTGCGTGTTTGTTGTTTGCTTTTTCCATGGTTAAGATTCTGGTTGGCTTTGTGTGTGTGTGTGTGTGTGTGTGTGTGTGTGTGTGTGTGTGTGTGCGTGTGTGCGTGTGCGTGTGTGTGTGTGCAGCCTTCACAGCTTCCTTCCCGGAAAGCGGGGCCAGTGATTATACATCTTCCTACTGGAATTGCATTTTATTTGGCTCTCCAGCCATTTTCTTTCTTACTTACCAAGTCTTTCCTCACCCGCACCCAGCAATTGGCCCTCATACCCTGTGGGGCTGGTCACCTGGGTGGTGATGGCCAGCTGACCATGGGTGAGTAACTTGGTGGCCACAGCTGCCTGATGACTAGCCCCTGGCAAGAAGGCATGCTGGCCAGGGTGAGACATGATGGGGTGCTCACAGTAACAGCCTAGGTGTGCCCGCCACCTGGCTCCACAGTCTTCAAGCGAGGCTGCCTGTCTGCTCCTCAGCTCCTGCTGCAGCTGCCCCTCCTATCTTTTGACATCTCCCAATAATCTATCATATCATGAATCCATCAAGGGCATCTTTTGATTTAGCCCAGTGTCCTCATGATCTAATTGTTTCTGGAAATACCATTCATAAACACACACACAGAGGTGTGCTTCCAGTAATCTCCTAAGTGTTTCTTAACTCAGTTAAGATTTTTTGTTGTTGTTTGTTTGTTTGTTTGTTTGAGACAGTGTCCTTGTAGTCCCAGCTGGCCTGGAACTCACTATGTGGACCAGGTTGGCTTCTATCTCACAGAGCGCTGCCTGCCTCTCTCTCCCAAGAGCTGAGATTAAGAAGCATGTGCCACCACATCTGCTTTTTATTTGTTTGTTGCTTTTTGAGACAGGGTCTCAGTTCAATTAAGTTTACAATTACAATTAACATTCTCAGAGTTCAATCCAAAATTCCTTACTTCACCACTCAGGCAAGCTATGGTCACACCTCCTTCCCAAGCTCTTCAAGGAGGTGAGGGGGAGTCAGTTATCCCTCCCACACAATCAGTCGACCTTAGCTGCATGTGGGGAGGGGCTAAGGCTCTATAAGCCAAGAAGGCCAGGAGGCCCCTCCCTCACCATTTTCTGCGGCTGTGGGGAAGTTACGGAATCTATATTTGAGTGTGGACTTTCCAGTGTAGCTTTAAATGGGGGCACCCACACCTCTGTAAATAAACCCCTACCCTATGCTCTGATTTAAAAAAAAGAGAGAGAGAACATAATAGGTGTTTGGATAGATAGCTCAGAGGGATCTGACTAGACCGAAAGCAGATGGACTTGCACTGGGGAATGTCTGGAGACACTGACTTGTCACAATGGCTCTAACACCGAGGACGGAGTATATGGGTTTCAGTTGGGGGGCTATGGGAAGGTTCTGGTGGGGACAGGGCTATAAAGATGACTCAGATTGTTTGAGATATTCTGTATGAAATACATCAAAGTTTAATAAAAAACAAATTTAAAAATTCCAACCAAGCTAAATTTAGAAAAGCCCATTTAGTGACAGTGTTGGGAGGTGGGACCCCAGTGACCACTGGGTTGTGATGGTTCCACCTTCATGGAATGATTCGTGCTGTTCTGCAGGAATGGGCTGGCTGGCTGTCATACATCTCCACTTCTGCTTTCTGAAGAGGAAGCCAGCAACAACCTGACCTCACTCCAGGATGGGGGCATGCTCAGCCTGTTTATATTAATTTGAATCTACTATCTCTCAGAGAAAACAGAATGAGACCAAACAACCCCTAAGCCTGTGTTTATGAGCTCAGAATTCACTATTTGTGGCAATCTAAGTTCTATGAAAAAAAACGTATAATTTAAAGTTTTTTAGGGCTAGTGATATAATTCATATGTAGAGCAATTGCCTACCATGTACAAGGCCCTGGGTTCAATATACAGAACCACAAAAAAATTTTAAAGTGTAAAATTTGTCATCAGGATATGGGCACATGTCTATAGTCCCAACACTCAGGAGACTGAGGCTGGAGGTATGAAAGTTCTGGCCTACTGGCCTACATAGTTCAGAATGGTCTGAGCTACATGGCAAGAGCCTGTCTCAAAAAGAATAATTACTCCTTGATTCTCCATATTACATTTTCCCAAGATAGACAGCTTCCTGCCTCAGTGACAGCTCAGGTTGTTGAGATCGTTACCATTTGCCTTTCCTACAAGCCAGTCAGATTAAAAAAGGTGTCTAGGTCCTCATGTTTGAACAATCTCTTAAGAAGTGAGAGCAAACGCCTGCTATGAAAAGGGTTAAATGGGGTGGAGATGGAGGGCAAAGCAGAGGAGAGAGCATGAGAGAGGTAACTAACACCAAAGACCTTGGAAAAAGTCATACAGAAATTACTACTGTAGAAATGTCCTAAAATATATACATATACATACTTTTTTTTTTGTCTTTTTGAAGCAGGGTCTCCCTGTAGCCCCAGCTGTCCTGGAACTCACTATGTAGAACAGGCTGGCCTTGAACTCACAGAGATCTACCTGCTTCTGCCTCCCAAGTGCTGATACTACAGGCGTGTGCCACAATGCCCAGCTAACATTTTTAAATGTTTAAATGTAGTTACCCTATATCAGGCGGACAATGCCCCCACAGACACCACAGCCTAACAAATAAAAAGTTCAGTGAGTGACAAGAATGGGTTACCTCTTTTGGAGCTGTTGACCAGTGGGGTCCCATAGACCCCTCCCCAAACTTCTCAGATTATTGTCACTGCTCTTCGTTACCCTTCAGAACTTTATGGTAAGACTCTATTGCTGAAGACACTACATACTTGAATCATAGAGTATAAAGAAATCAAGTTGGTACTGACATGGAAAGCCTAGATTTCATAGTGCTGGAAGGTTCTATGCCTGCTACTGCAAGAGAAAAGGCATCATCAATCTTGCCCAGCTGTGAACCCTGCAAGCCACAATAATAGCCATCATGAAAAGTGTCTGTCCATTGATACAATAGTGGCATGAATTTATGGGAGTAACCAACCACTTTCTGATTTAATTTAAGGCCCAATATTCAAGCTGGAACCAATACCTGGCACCATTATTTGGGCTAAGAATCTATGGCTAGATAGGTCATAGGCCCTATGGGAGAACCTACTACTATTACTGTGCTAAATGGTCATAGTATTAAACTAATTCCTGATGGTTTATCACTAGACCCAAAGATTGATGCATCTCTCAAACTTCATTAGAGAAAATTCTTCAACAGATGCAGTAAACACAGAGACCCATAAATGTGCAGAGAATAAGAGACTGTGGAGTACTCAGCCCCAAATAGGACATGTACATCACACACCTTCCTCCCAAGGCTCAGGGATCATTACAGGAAACAAGGTGAGAAATTATAAGAGCCAGAGGAGCAGATTACTACAACAAAACATTGTTTTCTGAACACAGCAGGGAAGTTGCACACATGAACTCACAGTGGTTATAACAGCGAGCACAAGACTTGAGCAAGCTCAAACCAGACAAAATCCCAGCATGGAACAAGGGAGTTGGTGCATGAAGGTACCTCTAGCTGAAGAACTATCAGCAACTGACAGTCGCTGGGAGAGGGAGCGTCCATTTTCTTTAAGGGTGTGGCCCCTGGTAAGTCAACCACGCTCCAGTGAAGGGCCCTGCACTCGAAAATATAGGGGCAGCAGAAATTTTGGGTTTGATGATTTCTTTATAAAAGGACACAGAATTGGGTGGAAGATTGTGTGTGTGTGTGTGTGTGTGTGTGTGTGTGTGTGTGTGTGTGTCTGGGAGAAATTGGGGAAGGGGGTGAATATGATAAAAATATATTGTATGAAATTCTCAATTACATTAAAAAAACAAAAACACACATTTTTTTTTTAAAATCTTACATGCTACACATGCATGTTCCCCGCAGAGAAATCACCCAAGGGAGAAGCTGAAGGAACAAAACAACAAGACAATAATTTACAGGTGGAGTGATGACTTGTAACAGGTCAGAAAAAGCTAGACATAGAAGAACAAACTTCTCGCACTATGTGAAAGTAGAGCATGTTGAGGAAAACCCAGGGCCTCAGAACCTCTTTCTGCAAATGTTGTATCAGTCAAGTCAAGAACAAAATGGAGACAAATCTTTTTTTCTCTACTAAAATGACGGAGATAGGACAGCAACAGCAGCCATGGAAGACAGGTTTTTACGTGGAATTGCCAGAACTGGAACTTCATGCCCACATGAATGAGTTCATTAGCTCCAATGCCATCAGAAATTAATATCCAAGGAGCCAGACCTTAAAAATCCATGGTCACATATTTATGACTGACAAAGGAAAGAAAAGTAAAATATTTCCAGATGGTTCAAATTATTCATCAGCTTACCCTCACCATGAGCATATGCTAATGATTGGGAAAGATGTCATTAAAGAATGTGTATGGCTGACGAGATGGCTCAGAAGGTGATGGCACTTGCCACATAAGCCTAATGACTTGAATTTGATCCCTAGAATCCATGGTAGAAGGAGAGAACCAACCTTGCAGGTTGTCATCTGACCTCCACACATGCGCCATGGCACACATTCCCCCCCTCCCCGCCACCAGTAAATAAATAAATGTAAACAAGTTTTTTTTTCTTTAAGCAAGACATATGGGGGCTGGAGAGATGGCTCAGCAGTTAAGAACACCGGCTGCTTTTGCAGAGGACCTAGATTGGGTTCCCAGCACCCACATGGCAACTAAGAATGTCTGTAACTCCATAATTCCAGTTCCAGGGGCTCTGATGCCCTCTTCTGGCATTGCACAACATGGGTGTACTCACATACAAGCAGGTAAAACACTCGTACACATAAAAACACACAAAAAAGATGTACAGATAACAATAAGCATATGAAAATAAGCTCCACATCATATATCGAGGAAATGTATGCTTAAAAATGGTGACTACTCTTACAGGTATAATTGGCCCAAGTCCAAAACATTGACTCTAGATGATGTGAAGCTGGCAGAATGCCATTCAGTTTGTAGGAATGCAAAAATGGAGCAACCACTTTGGAAGACAGTTTGGCAGTTCCTCACAAAACTGAACATTCTCTCATCTAGAACTCATGAGGTACCTACTCAATGAAGCTGAGGATATGCATATAAAAACTTTCACAAGGGGTCTGGAGAGATGGCTCAGTGGGTTTTGTTCCCAGCGCCCACATGGCAGCACACAACCACATGTTTCTTCAGTTCCAGTTCCCGGGGCTGCAAAGCCCTTTTCTGACTTCTGAGGGCTCCTGTGCACATGTGGTGCACATACATACACTCAGGCACACGGACATATACATAGAATTTTTTTTAATAACAAAATTTCTGGGTATGGTGGCAAACACCTTTAATCTCAGCATTTGGGAAGCAGTTGCAGGCAGAGCTTTGTGAGGCTGGGCAAGCCTGCTCTACATAGCGAGTTCCAGACCAGCTGGGGCTACAGTGGTTTCGTAGATTCAATACTGCCACAGTTTGGATCTCAAACATTCTCCAAAGGCCCATTTATTTTTTTGAAGACTTTTTTTTTTTTTTTTTTTTTTTTTTTAAAAACAACACATGTGACACCAAAACCCATCTCCCACTCCCCACAAAAGGCATTTTTAAAAAAAACTGAGGCATTCGTCATTTTTTTTTTGAAGCTTTTTTTTTTTTTTTTTTTTTTTTTTTTTGCAAGGACAGCCAGTGCACTGCTAAGCCATCTCTCCAGTCCCATCAGTAGCCGTTTTAAAACAAATGCAGGCATTCTGCTATATTTGTTCCTTTGGTATTTTAAACTTTTACTACCATTGTGTTTGATGCAAGGGGTGCCCTCGAAGGTGTTAGGCCACAGCTCCTGCTCTTTATGCTTCCTAATTCTATGAGGTGAGCAAACGCCACTATTTGGCCCCACTGTGGTGCACTTTTCTGCCACTGGCCCCACGCAACAAGGCTAAGCAACCCTGGACTGAAAACCGAAATTTGACCCAGAATAAATCTCCTTTGAAGTTAGTTGATTTATGTTAGGCATTTTGTTGCAGTAACAGAAAACTGATTAAAATAGATAGATTTTGTCTTATTTTAATTTAACATTAGACAAAAATCACAGTCTCATAATATATCTGTACACCACACACACACACACACACACACACACACACATTTATGACATGAAAGCAGAGGGGGACTATGGGAGGAGGAGGGGACAAATCTGTACAATGGGAGTGGATATGGGTAAATCACAGTGATGTACATGTCTAAAATGTCATAATTAAACCCATTATTATGTCTACTAGGTCAAAATTAATAATAAAATAAAAATCAGCCCATGTGGCATGAAGAAAAAAATTTACCTTACCACACAACCATAAAACTGTACAAATCACACAGCTACGACTTGGTATCACCCAGAAACCCTGCTAAATGATGGGCTGTTACAACCCGGCAATGGACATAGAAAACTCCTAGTGTCTAAAAACATGGTCATCTTACTCTGTAGTTGCTATTTAGCTAATATTTCTAATACATAAATTCTTATTTTCTCAAAGGCAATGTATAATAAACGTGTATATTAGTCAGAGTCTCCAGTAGAACAGAACCAGTAGAATGAAGACTATGGAAAGGGGGTTGTGAGGCCCAGTCTCTTCAGGGCTCTGGCCATGAGGAAAACAGATTGGCTGTGCAGCATGCTCCCTAGCTTGATGTGCAGCTTCCCATCACGGACCCCAAAGCAACTGCACTCAAAGACTGAGAATCCCAAACTATGAGCCAACACACACCTTCCTAGCTGTTTGTGATAGTGATGGACAGCTAACCACCATGGCACTGTTCATACTCTGTTTTCCAAACCCCTGAACTGTCCCAGAAATGTCCTTTACAGGCTTTGCCGCCTTGCAGTGCTTGTTATGTGCTCCTTGGTGGACATGTCTAGACTTGGAGAATTGGTCTCTTGATACCATTTAACCTTTTCACCAGCCTCTGAACTTGTGTGCAATTGGAAGATAAGTTTACAGCCTTGAGTAGACTCCATTTACACATTCTAGACAAAAAGTGTTTTATGTATCTCATGAGGAGGCACATATGATCAGGGTGTCCCCTACTCATGGGTTAATTTTGATCACTTGATCCAAGTGGTGGCCTCCAGACCTCTCCATTATGAGGTAAGTTTTCTCTTCATAATTCATAATCTGTGGGTGATTCTTCAGTACCATGAAAATTTTCAGTTCACTGCACCTCGCATCTAACGCCTGTAGCATCTATTGATGAACCTTGATCAAACAAATAATTACATTTGGGGTTATAAATTGCTGATCTCAAAAATGACTTTGATATTGCAGAATAAGTAAATTGAAATTCCGAGAACTAGATGATTCCCCATGTTTTTAAAAAAACATTTTATTATTTTTATTTTGTGTGTATGAGTGTATCACCTGCATGTATATAAGTGCGCCCATGCCTTGCAATGCCCGTGGAGGTCAGGAAAGTGTGCTGGATCCCCTGGATTTGAAGTTATTGATGGTTGTTAGCTGCCATGTGGGTGCTGAGAACCGAATCTGGGAACTAACACAAACAAAATATTTTTGACAGAGAATTGTTATTGATGGTGCAGTTGACAGATACATCAAATATATGCCAATATATGCACAATGGAATATTATCCAGCCATAAAGAGGAATAAAATTCTGTCATTTAAAGTAAAATAAACAGAACCGAAACATCTAGTAAGTGAAACAAGACAGCCACAGAAAGGCAGGTACCGATGTGCAGAACAAGAGGTTGGATTTGTTTTTGTTGTTTTGTGTTTTTGAGACAAGATTTCATGTAGCTCAGGTTGGTGTTTAACTTGGAATCCTCTTTTGCTCAGTCTCCCGAGCACTGGGATTACAAGCTTGTACCATCATACCTGGCTAGGGTGTTGGATTTGATCAATGTGTACCATATGCATGTATGGAAATAACATAGTGAATTTCATTAATTTGTGCAATTTCATATCTGCTAAAAAAGGAATTATTAGTAATGGCTTAAAAGTGACTGATGAATGTGTCAGCAAAGCCTTAGGCTGAGTAGAAGAGTAAAAATAGAGAACTGAGGACAAGATGCTGGGTTCAATTAAAAGCAGAGTACCTTGTCTGTGAAAGTGTTCATGGTCAAGGAACCCAAAGGAAAATCTGATAATTTACAAAAACAGTCTACAAAGCTCTCACACTCCTGCTTCAAAGGAGAGCTGTAAACTACAAGGGATGAATCAGAGAGAGCATTGTCAGCAAATGGAAGGATCTACATGAGGAAACCCAGTCACAGCTTACTCAAAGCAGTCAGTTGCTTGTGAGCACTCTCATCCTTCCCTGTTTATTAAGCTGCTTACCACTTCCCAAAATATCCTCAGTCAATCATTGATGTGAACACATTGGGAGAGTTAGCAAAAGCGCTATCAGAAAATGATAGTCAAAACAATCATAAAAGTTATCAAAAACTAGCTGGGTGTGGTGGCACAAGCCTTTAGTCCCAGCACTCAGGAGGCAGAGGCAGGCTGATCCCTGTGGAGTTCAATGTCAGCCTGGTCTAAAAAATGAGTTCCAGGCCACCTGGGGCTACAGGGGGACCGTTTCCCAAAAAAACCAAAAAAAAAAAAAAAAAAAAAAGAAAAAAAAGTTATCAAAAACTAAAACGTACATCTGCATGAAAAGCAAACCAGAACTATACCTTCAAAGTCTTATCAGTTTATAATCCCATAAATCAATGAACACCTCATGAGCAACTAATGGGATGAAGTCACCCTTGTTGCAAAATTTCTTGAGGTTTTATTAGTAAAGGGAAAGGCTGACTCTGCCTAGAGATAGTGGTGTAAAAGGAATTCAGGTTAAACTTTCACAATAGCAACCTGGAGCGGTGATACCTGAATGAAACTTTAGTCTGTTTGGGGGTTTTGCCTGTTTGATTTTGGTGCTGGGGATTGAGCCCAAAGCCGGTGTGTGCTGTATTACCAGAGCCTGTCTGTGCTGTATTACCAGAGCCTGTGTGTGCTGTATTACCGGAGCCTGTCTGTGCTGTATTACCAGAGCCTGTATGTCCTGTATTACCAGAGCCTGTGTGTGCTGTATTACCAGAGGAGCCTCTGTGTGCTGTATTACCAGAGGCTGTGTGTGCTGTATTACCAGAGCCTGTGTGTGCTGCTGTATTACCAGAGGAGGGTATTACCAGAGCCTGTGTGTACTGTATTACCAAAGGAGCCTCTGTGTGCTGTATTACCAAAGCCAGTGTGTGCTGTATTACCAGAGCCTGTGTGTGCTGTATTACCAGAGTAGCCTGTGTGTGCTGTAGTACCAGAGGAGCCTGTGTGTGCTGTATTACCAGAGGAGTCTGTGTGTTCTGTATTACCAGAGCCTGTGTGTACTGTATTACCAGAGCCTGTGTGAGCTGTATTACCAGAGGAGCCTATGTGTGCTGTATTACCAGAGGAGCCTGTGTGTGCTGTATTACCAGAGTCTGTGTGTGCTGTATTACCGGAGCCTGTGTGTGAAGTATTACCAGAGGCTGTGTGTGCTGTATTGCCAGAGGAGCATCTTTGTGCTGTATTACCAGAGCCTGTGTGTATTGTATTACCAGGGGAGACTGTGTGTGCTGTATTACGAGAGTCTGTGTGTGCTGTATTACGAGAGCCTGTCTGTTCTGTATAACCAGAGCCTGTGTGTGCTGTATTACCAGAGCCTGTGTATGCTATATTACCAGAGGAGCCTGTGTGTGGTGTATTTACAGGGCCTGTGTGTGCTGTATTACCAGAGGAGCCTGTGTGCTGTATTACCAGAGGAGTCTGTGTGTGCTGCATTACCAGAGCCTGTGTGAGCTCTATTACCAGAGGAATCTGTGTGTGCTGTCTTACCAGAGGAGCCTCTGTGTGCTGTATTACAAGAGCCTGTGTGTGCTCTATTACAAGAGCCTGTGTGTGCTGTATTACCAGAGCCTGTGTGTGCTCTATTACCAGATACTGTCTGTCCTGTATTACCAGAGCCTGTGTCTGCTGTACTACCAGAGCCTGTGTGATCTGTATTACCAGAGCCTGTGTGCACTGTATTACCAGAGCCTGTGTGCTGTATTACCAGAGCCTGTGTGTTCTGTATTAGCAGAGCATATGTGTGCTGTATTACCAGAGCCTGTGTGTGCTGTATTACCAGAGCCTGTGTGTGCTCTATTACCAGAGCCTGTGTGTGCTGTATTACCAGAGCCTGTGTGTGCTGTATTACCAGAGACTGTGTGAGTTGTATTACCAGAGCCTGTGTGTGCTGTATTACCAGAGCCTGTGTGTGCTGTATTACCAGAGACTGTGTGAGTTGTATTACCAGAGCCTGTGTGTGCTGTATTACCAGAGCCTGTGTGTGCTGTATTACCAGAGACTGTGTGAGTTGTATTACCAGAGCCTGTGTGTGCTGTATTACCAGAGCCTGTGTGTGCTGTATTACCAGAGACTGTGTGAGTTGTATTACCAGAGCCTGTGTGTGCTGTATTACCAGAGCCTGTGTGTGCTGTATTACCAGAGACTGTGTGAGTTGTATTACCAGAGCCTGTGTGTGCTGTATTACCAGAGCCTGTGTGAGCTGTATTACCACAGCCTGTGTGTGCTGTATTACAAGAGCCTGTGTGTAGTGTATTACCAGACCCTGTGCGCTGTATTACCAGAGGAGCCTGTGTGGGCTGTATTACCAGAGGAGCCTGTGTGGGCTGTATTACCAGAGGAGCCTGTGTGGGCTGTATTACCAGAGGAGCCTGTGTGGGCTGTATTACCAGAGGAGCCTGTGTGGGCTGTATTACCAGAGGAGCCTGTGTGGGCTGTATTACCAGAGGAGCCTGTGTGGGCTGTATTACCAGAGGAGCCTGTGTGGGCTGTATTACCAGAGGAGCCTGTGTGGGCTGTATTACCAGAGGAGCCTGTGTGGGCTGTATTACCAGAGGAGCCTGTGTGGGCTGTATTGCCAGAGCCTGTGTGTGCAGTATTACCAGAACCTGTGTGTGCTGTATTACCAGAGGAGCCTGTTTGCGCTGTATTACCAGAGCCTGTGTGTGCTGTATTACCAGAGCCTGTGT
>NW_008360300.1:666931-671508 GCF_000622305.1 Nannospalax galili
TATTACCAGAGCCTGTGTGTGTTGTATTACTAGAGATTGTGTCCTGTATTATCAGAGGAGCCTGTGTGTGCCGTATTACTAGAGCCTGTTTGTGCTGTATTACCAGAGCCTCTGTGCTGTATTACCAGAACCTGTGTTTGCTGTATTACCAGAGCCTGTGAATGCTTTTTTACAAGAGGAGCCTGTGTGTGGTGTATTTACAGAGCCTGTGTGTGCTGTTTTACAAGAGCCTGTGTGTGCTGTATTACCAGAGCCTGTGTGTGTTGTATTACTAGAGATTGTGTCCTGTATTATCAGAGGAGCCTGTGTGTGCCGTATTACTAGAGCCTGTTTGTGCTGTATTACCAGAGCCTCTGTGCTGTATTACCAGAACCTGTGTTTGCTGTATTACCAGAGCCTGTGAATGCTTTTTTACAAGAGGAGCCTGTGTGTGGTGTATTTACAGAGTCTGTGTGTGCTGTATTACAAGAGCCTGTGTGTGCTGTATTACCAGAGTGTGTGTGTGTGCGGTATTACCAAAGCCTGTGTGTGTTGTATTACCAGAGCCTGTGTGTGCTGTATTACAAGAGGAGCCTGTGTGCGCTGTATTACCAGAGGAGCCTGTGTGTGTTGTATTACCAGAGGAGCCTGTGTGTGCTGTATTACCAGAGTCTGTGTGTGCTGTATTACCAGAGCCTGTGTGCGCTGTATTACCAGAGCCTGTGTGTGCTGCATTACCAGAGCCTGTGTGCGCTGTATTACCAGAGCCTGTGTGTGCTGCATTACCAGAGCCTGTGTGCGCTGTATTACCAGAGCCTGTGTGTGCTGCATTACCAGAGCCTGTGTGCGCTGTATTACCAGAGCCTGTGTGTGCTGCATTACCAGAGCCTGTGTGCGCTGTATTACCAGAGCCTGTGTGTGCTGCATTACCAGAGCCTGTGTGCGCTGTATTACCAGAGCCTGTGTGTGCTGCATTACCAGAGCCTGTGTGCGCTGTATTACCAGAGCCTGTGTGTGCTGCATTACCAGAGCCTGTGTGCGCTGTATTACCAGAGCCTGTGTGTGCTGCATTACCAGAGCCTGTGTGCGCTGTATTACCAGAGCCTGTGTGTGCTGCATTACCAGAGCCTGTGTGCGCTGTATTACCAGAGCCTGTGTGTGCTGCATTACCAGAGCCTGTGTGCGCTGTATTACCAGAGCCTGTGTGTGCTGCATTACCAGAGCCTGTGTGCGCTGTATTACCAGAGCCTGTGTGTGCTGCATTACCAGAGCCTGTGTGCGCTGTATTACCAGAGCCTGTGTGTGCTGCATTACCAGAGCCTGTGTGCGCTGTATTACCAGAGCCTGTGTGTGCTGCATTACCAGAGCCTGTGTGCGCTGTATTACCAGAGCCTGTGTGTGCTGCATTACCAGAGCCTGTGTGCGCTGTATTACCAGAGCCTGTGTGTGCTGCATTACCAGAGCCTGTGTGCGCTGTATTACCAGAGCCTGTGTGTGCTGCATTACCAGAGCCTGTGTGCGCTGTATTACCAGAGCCTGTGTGTGCTGCATTACCAGAGCCTGTGTGCGCTGTATTACCAGAGCCTGTGTGTGCTGCATTACCAGAGCCTGTGTGCGCTGTATTACCAGAGCCTGTGTGTGCTGCATTACCAGAGCCTGTGTGCGCTGTATTACCAGAGCCTGTGTGTGCTGCATTACCAGAGCCTGTGTGCGCTGTATTACCAGAGCCTGTGTGTGCTGCATTACCAGAGCCTGTGTGCGCTGTATTACCAGAGCCTGTGTGTGCTGCATTACCAGAGCCTGTGTGCGCTGTATTACCAGAGCCTGTGTGTGCTGCATTACCAGAGCCTGTGTGCGCTGTATTACCAGAGCCTGTGTGTGCTGCATTACCAGAGCCTGTGTGCGCTGTATTACCAGAGCCTGTGTGTGCTGTATTACCAGAGCCTGTGTGTGCTGTATTACCAGAGGAGTCTCTGTGTGCTGTATTACCAGAGCCTGTGTGTGCTGCATTACCAGAGCCTGTGTGAACTGTATTACCAGAGGAGCCTCTGTGTGCTGTATGACCAGAGGAGCCTCTGTGTGCTGTATGACCGGAGCCTGTGTGTGCTGTTTACCAGAGGAGCCTGTGTGTGCTGTATTACCAGAGGACCCTGTGTGTGCTGTATTACCAGAGGAGCCTCTGTGTGCTGTATGACCAGAGCCTGTGTGTGCTGTATTGCCAGAGCTTGTGTGTGCTGTATTACCAGAGCCCGTCTGTGTTGTATTACCAGAGGAGCCTGTGTGTACTGTATTACGAGAGCCTGTGTGTGCTGTATTAGCAGAGCCTGTGTGTGCTGTATTACCAGAGCCTGGGTGTGCTGTATAACCAGAGCCCGTGTGTGCTGTATTACCAGAGCCTGTGTGTGCTGTATTATCAGAGCCTGGGTGTGCTGTATAACCAAAGCCCGTGTGTGCTGTATTACCAGAGGAGCATGTGTGTGCTGTATTACCAGTGACTGTGTGTGCTGTATTACCAGAGGAACCTGTGTATGTGCGGTAATACCAGAGGAGTCTGTGTGTGCTGTATTACCAGAGCCTGTGTGAGCTGTATTACCAGAGCCTGTGTGTGCTGTATTACCAGAGGAGCCTGTGTGTGCTGTATTACCAGAGGAGCCTGTGTGTGCTGTATTACCAGAGGAGCCTGTGTGTGCTGTATTACCAGAGGAGCCTGTGTGTGCTGTATTACCAGAGGAGCCTGTGTGTGCTGTATTACCAGAGGAGCCTGTGTGTGCTGTATTACCAGAGGAGCCTGTGTGTGCTGTATTACCAGAGGAGCCTGTGTGTGCTGTATTACCAGAGGAGCCTGTGTGTGCTGTATTACCAGAGGAGCCTGTGTGTGCTGTATTACCAGAGGAGCCTGTGTGTGCTGTATTACCAGAGGAGCCTGTGTGTGCTGTATTACCAGAGGAGCCTGTGTGTGCTGTATTACCAGAGGAGCCTGTGTGTGCTGTATTACCAGAGGAGCCTGTGTGTGCTGTATTACCAGAGGAGCCTGTGTGTGCTGTATTACCAGAGGAGCCTGTGTGTGCTGTATTACCAGAGGAGCCTGTGTGTGCTGTATTACCAGAGGAGCCTGTGTGTGCTGTATTACCAGAGGAGCCTGTGTGTGCTGTATTACCAGAGGAGCCTGTGTGTGCTGTATTACCAGAGGAGCCTGTGTGTGCTGTATTACCAGAGGAGCCTGTGTGTGCTGTATTACCAGAGGAGCCTGTGTGTGCTGTATTACCAGAGGAGCCTGTGTGTGCTGTATTACCAGAGGAGCCTGTGTGTGCTGTATTACCAGAGGAGCCTGTGTGTGCTGTATTACCAGAGGAGCCTGTGTGTGCTGTATTACCAGAGGAGCCTGTGTGTGCTGTATTACCAGAGGAGCCTGTGTGTGCTGTATTACCAGAGGAGCCTGTGTGTGCTGTATTACCAGAGGAGCCTGTGTGTGCTGTATTACCAGAGGAGCCTGTGTGTGCTGTATTACCAGAGGAGCCTGTGTGTGCTGTATTACCAGAGGAGCCTGTGTGTGCTGTATTACCAGAGGAGCCTGTGTGTGCTGTATTACCAGAGGAGCCTGTGTGTGCTGTATTACCAGAGGAGCCTGTGTGTGCTGTATTACCAGAGGAGCCTGTGTGTGCTGTATTACCAGAGGAGCCTGTGTGTGCTGTATTACCAGAGGAGCCTGTGTGTGCTGTATTACCAGAGCCTGTGTGTGCTGCATTACCAGAGCCTGTATGTGCTGTATTACCAGAGGAGCCTGTGTGTGCTGTATTACCAGAGCACCTGGGTGTGCTGTATAACCAGAAGAGCCTCTGTTTGATGTATTACCAGAGCCTGTGTGTGCTGTATTACCAGAGCCTGTGTGTGCTGTTGTATTACCAGAGGAGACTGTGTGTGCTGTATTACAAGAGCCTGCGTGTGCTGTATTACCAGAGCCTGTTTGTGCTGTATTACCAGAGCCTGTGTGTGCTGCATTACCAGAGCCTGTTTGTGCTGTATTACCAAAGGAGCCTCTGTGTGCTTTATTACCAGAGTCTGTGTGGTCTGTATTACCAGAGCCTGTGTGTGCGGTATTACCAAAGCCTGTGTGTGTTGTATTACCAGAGCCTGTGTGTGCTGTTTTCCCAGAGGAGCCTGTGTGTGCTGTAAAACCGGAGGAGCCTGTGTGTGCTGTATTACCAGAGCCTGCGTGTGCTGTATTACCAGAGCCTGTTTGTGCTGTATTATCAGAGCTTGTGTGTGCTGTATTACCATAGGAGCCTGTGTCTGCTGTATTACTAGAGGAACCTGTATGTGCTGTGTTACCAGAGCCTGTGTTTGCTGTATTACCAGAGCCTGTGTGTGCTGTATTACCAGAGTAGCCTGTGTGTGCTGTATTACCAGAGCCTGTATGTGCTGTAGTACCAGAGGAGCCTGTGTGTGCTGCATTACCAGAGGAGCCTGGGTGTGCTGTATTAGCAGAGGTTCCTCTGTGTGATGTATGACCGGAGCCTATGTGTGCTGTATTACCAGAGCCTGTGTGAGCTGTATTACCAGAGCCTGTTTGTGCTGTATTACCAGAGCCTGTGTGTGCT
>NW_008360301.1:0-17252 GCF_000622305.1 Nannospalax galili
ATAGCAAGGATATTTTCTAGATTTAATACTATTTTGCACTTGTCTCAACAGCAAACAAATTTGAACATTCCTCATTTCAATAAAGGGTACTGTTTCAATTTCCTGTAGAGCTCGAGCTACATAATGACTATCTGTATAGAGATTGAAGGGTGTTGAGGTCAGAAGCTGGAACACTGCAGCTACAGCGCGAAGTTCCACTACCTGTGCTAAAGCAGAGGGAGTTTGAAAATAACAACTTTGCCCATAAATCACATAAGCTGCGTGTCCATTAGAAGAATCACCAGTAAATACCGACATAGCCTGGGTAAAAGGGGCAGTAGGACCATACTGAGCACAAGCAGTCCTTAGTTCCTTAAGCTGCTTAAAAGGCACAGGTGCATGAGACCGCACCCTGTTGCCCTGCTGATCAACTTGCTCAGAAACTGGGAAGACCTGAAATCCATGCACTGACTCTCCTTGCTCTACCGTGGCCCCAATGGCCTGTTGTAGCAGAGATTGCATGGTTCTAAGCAGGTACCAGATTCCTGCCGAAGGCTCCTGAGCCATGGCAATCACGGGAGGCGCAACAACTTTCGGTGGCCTCAGAGGAGGAGGTTCTAATTCTACCATGATAGAGGGTGTTGGGGTGGTCCTAATTCTTTTCTTTGTTCTTTAACATTTCCTTCTTCACAGCCTCTAACTCTGCCTTTAATTGCTTAATTTCCCAGTGATAAGTAGATTTCTCAGGCAAAGCAATTAGAGGTGGACACTTCTCCTGATCATACTCAACTGTCTCCTCTCCTAGGGCAGACTCATCCTCAGGGTCAAGAGATCCCTCTTCTAGCCCCAGATGGGGGTCCTCATACAAGGGTGGTAAGGCTAATGGAACTGGCTCTGGTGGAGCGGAAGGTTTGGTTTCACTTTTATCCCAGCCTACGTTTATCGGATTCTCCTCTTTAGTCTCAGCCTTTGCTCCTCGGGCCCCAAGCACGTAAGGAATGCGCAACAGACCAAAGTAAGGATACCACCAAAATCCAACTTGGTGAACCAATGAGTTTTATTGGGGTTACTTAATAGGATTATGGGTGAGAAATTACTTAGAGGAGCAGAAAAGACAAAGTTAGCTGCATCACAAAAAGCTTAACCAGGCATGGGTGAGAGTTTACAAAAGCAGGATACTTGAAGCACACAGCTCCAGAGGTTGGTGCCGGTGCCAGCCGGCCAAGACGGACAGTACCTGAAAGTGGGAGTGAGGATTGAAAGAAAAAACAAGAGACAGAAAAGATACTTGGGAGGGCTGTCAGTAGAGACTGCAGCCCTGGTTTATTACAGCTCCACATTTTTATACAGAAGAACCCAATTAGTTTCAACAGCTGTTTTTCCCACCTGTATCTGAGGGTCAAGGAGCAGTCAAATACTTGTTTTGTGAGCTCTACCATATAAACACATTCCTCCTGATTTGGCAGATTAGGTACTGGTGTGCAAAACACATTAATAGCTCCCAACACCTTTCCTAAGTGTATTATTGGCATAAACAAAACAGGAACATTTTGACCAGCATAACTTCTCACTCCTGGTGCCCAGGTGATTCTGGCAGGAAGATGTATCACTGGACAAATCCTAGAACCTTCCAGTGAGACTCAGTTGAGGCCACACTATCCTCTCCTGGCACAGAGATAGACTGGAATAAATCAGGCCCTGTGCATTCAACAAAGACAAAGCCTATTTCAGGGTTTTGAGCCCATAGTGACCTCATTTCCATTGGGATGTAAATATTGAAAAGCTTCAGTTAAGTCTAATTTAAAGCAGCAAAGAAACACCAGGAGAGTCTCAGGAATAGCTTAAAAGACTCTCAGGATCTGTGTCTCTATGCGTGTATTGCCTGCATGTAGGTAGGTAAGTACACCCATGTCATGCAATCCTGTGGAGGTCAGTAGAGGCTGTTGGATTCCCTGGGACTGGAGTTACGGACAGTTGTTAGCTGCCATGTAGGTGCTGGGGTTCGAACCCGGGTCTTCTGCAAGAACAACCAGTGTTCTTAATGGCTGAGCCATCTCTTCAGCCTCCACTCCCTTTCTTCTAATTAAGATTAAAAAAATTCTTCAGCGACATCATGAAAATTGAAAGGGCGAGTCAAGACTTTAGATATGAATCTACATATCTGTACATGAAAGTAGTTAACTGATTTCTTATCTTCTTTTGGTGTTGGGGATGGAACTTAGGGTACTGGGCAATCTAAGCAGGTGCTCTACCATTGAGCTGGTCAAGTTAATTTCTGTGGTATGTGGGTCTGTGGTAGTTTGAATGTTTATTCCCCATAGGCTCCAAGTATTTGTATACTCGGTCCCAGTTCCTGGTGCTGTTTAGGGAAGGAGGTGCGGCCTTGCTGGAGGAAGCATATCACTAGGGCTAGGCTTTGGGAGTTCTCAAGTCTAACCAGAGTCCCTGTTTCTTTCTCTGCTTCCTCTGCCTGCTTGAAGATGTGAGCACTGAGCTTTCTGCTCTAGCCAGTTCCTGCTGCCTCGCCCCACCTGGCTCTGGAACTGTAAGCCAAAGAAACTCTTCCTTTGTTAAGTGGACTTGGTCATGGTGTTTTATCACAGCAACAAAGAAGTAACTAACACAGGGTCCTACATCCTTTTACCTTGTTTAGTAGAATCTAGGAATCATTAGGAGTGGCCCCATCATGATAGCCAGCCTAAGGAGGGCTCAGGATGGGAGGTTTACCATTTTTAAGAGAGTGGCTGGTATACTGCAAATGAGCTTTTGCAACCATATTCTGAGCTTGTAAACCAAGTTAGATAACAGAATAAGCTACTGAATGAGCTACAGAAGGTGCAATATTGTGATGGTAGAGCAGGCAGAATAGAAGCTGTTCCTGGGAACTGGAAAGTAATAGCCCCAAGAGGCTGGACTGAAGAAGGTGCTGTCTCCAGGACAGGCACATTCTGATTTCATTCAAACTCATTGTGCTGTGTGTGGATTGAATGACACTCAGCACTTAGCTTCAGAACATAAAACACCATGTTAGAGACAGATCAAAGATCCATAACATTTATAACTTAATATATTGATGTACAATAGTCATTTACTTAGTGGCTATAAACTTGCTCAGAATTTTCACAAATGCATACTGTTGCCAGAAGTAACAGAAACATTTTGGCAAATGCTGGAGCCTCTTTAATTATGCTGGGTGTCTGGCGTGAAGCTACACTTTGGAAATGATAAAAATTTATTTACCCTTAGTAAAATATCCTGTTTTGGGGGCCTGGGAGGAAGCGAGTCCTTTAAAAGAGCTTACACAAATCTCTTAAGAGTGTTCTTGGACAAGAAGAAGGCAACAGTGGGTTGTATTAAGTGCAAATATGGAAGAAACACAGGGATCATATTTCACCTAAAGTACACATGAGGTTCAGCAGTCACAGGAAAGCTAGAAAAAGGCCAGGAAGTGAGAGATTTGATTTTGCTAAGCCAAAATAGTTGAAAGTTAAATGGTGACATTTGACAAAATCAAGATGTCGCCCTATTTGTTAACCTACCCTCAAAATGAACTCTTACTAAACAACACAAGAGGCCTTGTTCTCTAGTTTACTCCAGGTACTGGAGCACCATGATTTACGGGAATTTTCAAGGCAGTACAGACTGACCAGGAAAACTCTCCAAGCCCAGGGAGAGTGACCTTAACATTCACTGATTCTTTGATACTTCACTGGTCCCACAGAGGATGGATGTTTTAATGGACACTTCAGATAACTGATACTCACGGGGCAGCAGGTGAAGACAGTTTGGCAGGCATTGGTAGTCCAAGTGGACTTCCACTGTCAGGCTACAGGCTGTGAGTGTGGGTCTAAAAGTGGTATGAGTGAGGGCAAAGAGGGGAAGGAAGTGGGGGAGAGGGCTGGGGATGGGGAGGAAGACTTTGAGGGAGGTTAGGAGAAAAAGACATGGACAGGTGGGACTGGGACTCTCCTTCTGATTAAGAAGATATCCTGAAAGTAAAAGATCTTGGGAAACCATCTCATCTAGACTTCCCAACAGAACTTAGCAAGGAACGGGTCAGCTGCTCAAAGAAGTCGAAAGGATGGAATAGATGACCAGCCTTCCTGAGCACATCCTGGAGGACTGACTCATGGGGTTCTTTCCTTACATACAGGTTGTCCTAGTGCATTCCAGCTGCTGTAACAAGTGCCCACAGATGGAATGGCTTATACATACCAGAGGTTACTCCTCACAGTTCTAGAAGCTGGAAAGTTCAAGACCAAGCAAGGCACTGGCAGACTGAGTGTCTGGTTCATAGATGCCTTTTTATCCCACTCCTGTGGCCTCCTGTAGGTGAAAGACCAAGGAGGCCCTAACGTCAGGGCCCTAGTCCTACTCAGCAGACTCCACTCTCACTACCCAATCACCTCCTAAAGGCTCCAGTTTCAATATCATCACCGTGGTGTTTAGGATTTCAACATAAGAACTTGGAGGAGTTGGGGGGTGGAGAGATGGCTCTGTGGTAAAGAGGGCTGACTGCTCTTGCAGAGGACCCGAGTTTGATTTCCAACACTCACATGGCACTAACAACCATACACAACTCCAGTTCCAGGAGATCTGATGCCTTCTTCTGACCTCTGTGGGCATTGTACAACATGGGTGCATCTTCACACATGCAGGCAATACACTCACGCACATAAAAATAAAAATAATAAAGTATCAAAAAAAGAATTTGGAGGAGTCATAAGTGTTCACAAATTCTGTACTGTCTCATGAAGTACAAAAATAGCTGCTTATAAAACTTTATTTTAAATTGACACAAAACAATAAATTGTATATCCTGATGGGATACCATGTAATATTTAACACTTGTATGTATTGCATAATGTTTACATCATATTAAATACATTTGCCTTCTGGAATATCTATCATTCCCTTATGGTAAAAAATTTCAAAATTCTTTTGACATATACATTCTTAAAATTTACACTTGCCCTTTCACCCAATTATCTCATTAAAAATAATGAGCAAAAGACACCCTAAATATGTATTCTTTTTGGAATGAATGAAAAAAAGACGAGTCTTTTCTAATGTGATATGCACCGATTCTACCATTGCTAAGGTGGGGCTGGAGAGATGACTCAGTGGATAAACTGATTGTTGTGCAAGAACATGTGTTCCAATCCCCAGAACCCACATAAAAACTGGGCCAGTGCTCCTTCTGTGAGATGAGAGGCAGAGCTAGGAGAATCTCCGGAAATTGATGGGCCAGCTAGACTGATGTACATAGTGGTAAATAAGACAGATCCAACAAGGTGGAAAGTGAGAGCCAACACCCAAGGTTGACATCTGACCTCTAGATGTTCACCGTGGCAAGCAGGCAACCACACTCACACAAACGAAGGCACACACACACACACACACCTACCTCTGAGGTGGGCAGGAAGAAGAAATAAGAGGTCAGATGAGGAAAACAGAAACAAAACCACACTGTCTCCTTTCTCTCCTTTCTCTCTCTTTCCCTTCTTGCCTCCTTCCCTCCCTTCCTTTTTTTCCTTCCTTTTCTAAAACCTACGTCTCCAAAACAGGTGAGCCAGCGTACCTATGGAATGATGAAGTCAAGGGTCATTTCCAAGGGGTCCAGAATCCAGCGTGGTGACTGTGTGTGGTGACAACCTGCTCTCTGTACTGACGGACAGTGCTCCCTTAGCGCTTCATTGTAGGCTCTTGAAGGCTCCCTGGCTCTCCACTGGAGCACATCACAGATGGGTGAACGAAAGCAATAAGGTAAGTAATTTTTCTTGCTTTAATCTCTTGTTTGGGCATGATCAGACATAACAGAAGAAGGAATGATCACCCCAAATGCCACTGACTATTATTTAGTGGGTAATAACTTTCTGCTTAGCTCAGTCAGTGGGCCCTGGAAGGAAGGTCATTGACTGCAAACTTCTTCCAGTCTGGACTCCAGAACTAATGTGCAGATCTGAAAGGAATGTGTGCATTGGATGACCGTGTCCCTGGAAAAGCCGAACAAACAAACAAGCACAAGTTAGGAATGTCTGTGGCTTCCCGCTTATTGTCTTCCCTTCATAAATCTGGATATTCATGGAAAGTCAGCTTTTCTGAGTGAGCCTTTTTCAGTAACATTCCAGAAGTAGGAAACTCATGGTCTGTTTTGCTTAAATGGAAAAGAAGAATGTAGAGGGAGAGGGAAAGAAAAAGCAGAAGGCTGGCAAAAATCACCAGCTTTAGAAGCGCCAAGGTTCAGCTTTGAGCTTCATCTGGAAACCTTGGCCAGCACCTGCTGGGGCCCAGGCCTGGGCTGCTAGCCTGCTTTTCCAGGCCTGGTTTCTCCTCCATGGCTGTCCTCATGTAGCAAGGCTGAAGGGTGACTCTATCCAGCTCTCTCCGGGACTCTCCACCCTCTCCTACTGCCTTCAGAGGTCTGTGTCACACATGCAGGTACAAAGGCACAGATTTGCAACCCATAGATCCTTCTTACAGGTTGTGGATCCAGGA
Organism: Nannospalax galili; assembly: GCF_000622305.1. Lineage (NCBI taxonomy): Eukaryota > Metazoa > Chordata > Mammalia > Rodentia > Spalacidae > Nannospalax > Nannospalax galili. The sequence continues at coordinate 6,478 of NW_008360301.1, forward strand.
ATTAATTCATTCTAATCAGGTTCCAATGAGACATAAAAGTAGAGACAGGACAGTGCATGGCCCCAGTACACCCCTTTGCTGCCAGTCTCTAACGCATAGCCTTGACTTTGTAACGTATCACAATTCCAGGCTGACTAAACCACATAGGCTGACAGGACTCCTAACCTGCTCCAGTCTTAACATGTGAACACTTATCAGATCCCTTAGCAGGCTCTTGGACAGGAGTGGACACCACTGCTCTGAGCTGCAGTTCTCTTGTGGGTCAGGACAAAGCCTGCGTCTCCTCCCCACCTCCTTTAGATACCACTGGAGAGCCAACCCACAGCAGCAGTTGGCACACATTTCTCTTCAAGGGGTGCAGCCATCAACGACACCCATTACTTCCATCTGGGGCCTGTTCTGAATTCTTATACAAGACTGAAGACCAGAGTAGAGGCTGTGCTGCCTGAGACTTTGGTAGAGAGCAGCCAATGACAGAGCGAGCTGTAATTCCTGCTTCAGCCTGCCTCTGTGACTGAGCTTGGCCATTCAGCGTTCTGGCTCTGATTAGAAAAAGGTAAAAGAAAGGTCCTCTACATCTGCTGGGTGTTGGGGGACATCAATACTTGTGTGTTCAGCTCTTATTCTTAAGGGCTAAGATGTTTTCCAGCATATTCTATATTGCAAATTTATTTATTCCCCAAGAGAAATTCTGACACTACCTCTTACATTTTTTTCCTCATTACAAGTGTTTTGCCTGCCACTGTCAGAAGTAAAAATCACCAGTGCTCTCCCTAGCCACTGTCAACAGTAAGGTTTATTTCTTCTTGTTAAATAAAATCTACACCTGGCCAAACATAATCTGTGAGATGCCAAATCCTAAATGACACATCTACAATGGACTCTCTACCCCTAAGGCTCATGGAACATAGTGGAACAGAGGGCAGAGAGAATACTAATGCATTTTTCAACTCTCACCAGCAAAGCTTCCTCATGTGACAGAGAACAATTAACACAGAAGGCTACAACTGATCAAAGTGTAGAGAACAACAGACTGATGAGTGCCTATCCCTGGACAGGGTTCCTATATTAAACCTCACCCACCCAGGGCTCAGGGACCATGGGGCAGAAATATTGTAAGATCCAGGAATCGTGGACTACAAGGAACCAGAGTTTTCCAGGCTTCTGGGGCCTTGCTCATATGAACTTACCACAATGGTAATAGCATGTACAAGACCCATGCAAACCTAATATGATGAAAAACCAAGCATAGAAGTGGAGAAATGGACAGGAGGTCCTAACCTTAGCCAAGAAACTATTGGAAGCTGATCATTGTTGGATGAGGTGGAGTTGGCCCTCTTTAAAGGAGTGACTCTAAACAGGCTGGCCAGGCTCCAGTGGACACTGAGAGGCATCTGGGTACACAAACTTGCCTTGATAGGCCCTAACATATATGACAGAATACATGAAATCCAGTAGAGGACTATGGGGAGGTGTAGTTAAAGGAGGGGGTCTACATATGATTAAGATATATTGCATGAAATGCGCAAAAATTTGGAAAAAGGTATATTAAAAACCAACGCCCTCTTTTGACCTCAGCAGCATTGCACAACACGGGCACACTCACATACATGCAGGCAATAAACTCACACATAAAATGAAAATAATAAAATATTTTTTAAAGTCAATTTGAATGAATAAAAAACTTCGAGATCCAGTAGAATGGTCTCAAGTGGCTGTCTGAGTTTTTAGGAAATCTATTGAGGTTAACTCATTGTGGTGGTGTCATGGCCTGGGGGCCCCTCAAAACGCTACTTCTAGTGCAGCCATGGGTAGCCAGTGTACTGTTCAGATGGAAGATGTGGGCCAGAGAGGCTGGGTAGGTAAAGCCAGAGCTTCTAAGTGCTGGGTGTATGTAGGGTTTCCCCAGAGATAAAACCTTCTATCAACAGGGTGTTTTGAGAGGAAATGAAACATTCCATCCTGCAAGGAGTTCATTAAGCTCAGAGAGTAAACAACTGAATGGCTTCAGGAAGTCTCTGGAATTGACCAGGTTCACTCTGTCCCTCCTTCCACAAAACTGCTGAGGGATACTCTTAGACAAGCTGAACCTCCCTGGAAGTAGCAGAGACCAGCTGAGGTGCCTAGAAGGGGCTCAGACCGACTGAGTTCAACCCTCCCACCTGTTGAGCTGCCTGCAGTTGTGCAGAGCACTCCAGGTTTACCCTCCCACCTGTTGAGCTGCCTGCAGTTGTGCAGAGCACTCCAGGTTTCCTGTTTTTGTGAGTCGTCACTCATGCTGAGGTGGGCTTTTGGTGATACAGCTATCTTTGAGTCATTTCTGCTCCTGCAAACAACTTTTCACCTCTACTCCTGTAAGTGACCCCACTAAAACTCATTGGTAAACCAAGTTGGACTTTGGTGGCATCCTTACTTTAGTCTGTCGGCTCCCTATCTGGGGTGAGGTATTTGCTTGTCTCTCCGGGAATACTGTTGCACAACGTAGGAGATTCTGGATTTTGGAAGGATCAAGGACAGATTTACTCCTAATGCTTGGGAAGGAAGTGTGTCCTGTGTCTGAACCCCTGCTGTTGAAAACACTGAGGAACCTAATCTTTCTGCCCCTTTAGGTGAGCTGCAGCCCTGGAAATCTAATTGTCAGTCCTGTCCAGTGCTGATGAGTACTTCTGTGTGCTGATGGGTGACTTCATCTGTACGACACCCTGTGCAACCCAGGAGTGAGTATGAGCCAAATGGCACCTCAGGCTTTGGGCAGCACACCTTTCTTGAGTGTTTTAGATTGGATAGAAAAAATGTTATGGATCGCCTTCTCTGACTGATGCTTTGAGAGCAACTCACGTAACCACATCACGTGTAGCTGGGCCTCCAAATGTAAGGATTCCACATCTATGCACAGAAAATACGTGAAGACAGTGCATCTGCATGGAACATATGGAGACTTTTTTCCTGCCATTATTCCCTAAACAACATACTGTAACTATTTCCATAGTATTTGCACTATATTTGGTTTTGCAAGTTAGCAGAGATGATTCATTTATTGTGTAAATGTTTTTTACTAGAGATTATTTCAAGTATATAAGAGAATATACCTGTGTTCTAAGCAAATACCAGGCCATTTTATATTGGGAACTTAAGCATCCCCAAATTTAGAGGACTTGAACCAGACTCCCTTGGGTGCTGAAGGACAAGACAGGGCAGTACGTGAATAAATGACGTGTACGTGTCAGAGAATCATGTTTGAGGTAGGGAACCAGAGAAGGTCTGTGTCCCAAAAGTGAGCCAAGGAAGCTCTTGCAAAGGGAATGGATTGGGTGTGTGTAGTGACCAGAAGTATGGGTAAGGACAGGACAGCCTGATTCAGTATAGTGGAGTAACCAGGTCCCTGGGAGATGTACTGATGAATGTATGATGGGGAAGGGAAAAAATGGCAGGACCATTCTTCTGAGGAGTTCTGTTGTAGAAGAGGCAGGGAACAGATAAGGGGATTTTGTTGGTTAGTTTACTTAGACTTAAGACTGTAATATATTATGATAGTTTGAAATAATAGAAAGGCAAGGCCTAAGGACAGAGGGACAGCAGGAGAGAGGAAGGGAGGGAAAGACAGGGAGGAAGCCTCTGTTCACTTCCAACATTTTCCTCTTAACTCACATGGCCAATCCTGCAAAATCTTCCCATTTTCCCCCAAATATCTGGAATCCCAGAGGGCTAGGTGCTGCTGGTCATTGCCCATGCTTCACAGATGAGTTGGTATCTTTCTCCATCACTTACTGCGCTCTTATAGTCTCTCAGTGGGACTCTGGGGAAGGTTATCTTCCTTTGAGTTGGACTTGGAGACTTTAACTGAATTGTTTTAAAAAACAGTTCCCAACATTTGTCCAATTCTTTTTGGAGCAGATGGCTTCCAGATAACCCTATGCCAGATAACAGAAGGAAAAACTATTTGTGACAACTCACTGTTCTATTTTAGTTTGGGGTCCTCTGGCCCCCTCCTGTTCTGCAAACAATTCCATCTAAACACTTGTCAGGAGGACGACCTTTTAAACAGAAGCAGAGAGGCTGCATGCACTGACTGGGTAGGAAGTCTGCAGTGTTGAGGAAGGAGGAGGAAGCCAGATGTTTGAAAAGTGGCCTACATGCTGGATCTGGGAGAGTGCAGAGATACGGCAGTCACGTGGGAACACTGACCTGGGGCCAGCAGCTCTACTGTCTAAAAGTGACAGTGATGTTTTAACAACAACAGGTTATGGGAGTATAGAGGATGTCATGTCTGAAACCTTCCAGGCTGAAAGACTCATCAGTGTGTGTTGTGTCCTGGGCCCTGCCCACATCTGTCCCCTTGCCTCTGTGGGGTAATCATGAGCCAACAAAGCCTAAACCACACTGCCCCAGAGGGGATTACACACTGTCCATGAAGAAGCAGCGTGTTTGCATGTGGTGTGTACCTTGGAGGTACATTTAGAATCTTGCTGCATGTCTTCCCAGTAGCATGTGTTGGGAAGTAGGGCCTGATGGGAGGTGACTGGGTCATGAGAGCTCTACCTCATCAAAGCTCGAGGCACAAGCTTGATCTCTTGCCGCCTTTTACCCTCTGTGCTGCTTCCATGGGATGAAACAACAAGAAGGCTGTGAAGATGCTCAGGAGGTGCTTATACCAGGGGCTTGGGCTCTTAGCCATCAGCACTGTTGGCGAATGGGTTACTCTGCTTCCATTTCCTGGCTATTGTGAATAATGCAGCTATAAATGTGGATGTGCAAGCATCGGTGTGGTATATTGATTTAGAGCCCTTCAGGTATGTGCCCAAGAACGGTAGACCCAGGTCTCATGGCAGTTATTGTTTCAGGGTTTTGAGGGACCTCCATATTGATTTCCACGTGGCTGCCCAAGTTTATATTCCCACTGTATCCTTGCCAGCATTTACTGTCATTTGTTTTCTTGCTGATAGCCATTCTGACTGGGATGGGGATGGAGTCTTGAAGATGGCTAAGGATGTGGAACTTTTTCCCAGAATTTATTAGTTATTTGTATTTCTTCTTTTGAGTACTATTTAGCTCATTAGCCCATTTCTTGATAGGATGACACTTTTGGTGCTTAATTTTAATAGTTCTTTGTATACCCTAGTTACTAGCTACATGGTGGTCTAATAAAACACCATGACCAAAAGCAACTTACAGATGGAAGCATTTATTTTGGCTTCTTGTTCCAGAGGGCTTAGATTCCTTCACGGTGGGGAGGCCTGGCAGCCAGCGGCAGGAGCAGGAAGTTGAGAGGTCACAGCTCCATCCACACACAGGAAGCAGGGAGAGCGAAATGGGAGTAGGGCAAGACTGTGAACTCTCAAAGCCCATCCCCAGTGACAAGCTTCCTCCAGCAAGGCTGTACCTCCTATCCATGACCTCCCCAAACAACACCAACAGGGGAGTGTTCAAATCCATGAATCTATGAGGTACTTGCTCATTCAGACCACCATACCTAGATATGAATCTCCGTGTGATGTATAATTGGCAAATATTTTCTCTCATTCTCTAGGCTCCCATTCATTCTATGGACTATTTCATTTGCTGTGCAGAAGCTTCTTAATATCAGGCAATCCCATTTGTCGGTTTTTAGGATTATTTCCTATGTTGTTGGAATCCTATTCAGAAAATCCTTGCCTATGTCTATTGAAGTAGTTTACTTATATTCCTTCCAGTAGTTTCAGATTTTCATATCTTAAAGCCCTTATTTGCTTTTGAAATGATTTTTGTTCAAGGTGAGAGATGTGGATCTAGCTCCATTCTTGTCTATGTGGAAATCCAGTTTTCCCAGCCCCATTTGTTAACAAGGTTTTTTCTCCAAGGTATTTTTTTTTGACAAATTTGGTAAAAATTAGGTGGCTGTAACTATGGGTTTACTTCCGGGTCCTCTGTTCTATTCCATTGGTCTACATGTCTGTTTTGTTCTAGTACATATTGTTTTGTTATTATGGCTTTGCAATATAATTTGAGATCAGACATTATGATACCTCCAGCATTGCTCTTTCTCCTAAGGTCAGCTTCAGCTCTTCAAGGCCTCTTGTGCTCCTACATACATTTTTGGATTACTTTTTTTATATTTCTCTGACAAACATCATTGGAATTTTGATGGAGGTTGCACTGAATCTATAGATTCTTTTTAGTAAAAATGTGCATTTTCATAATATGAATTCTGTTAATCCATGAGCAAGGAAAGTCTTTCCACCTTCTGATGCCTTCTTCAATATCTTTCTTTGGCGTCTTAAAATTTATGTGATAGAGGTCTCTCACATTTGTGGTTAGATTTATTCCTGGGTATTTTTTGAAGCTGTTAAGAGTGGGATTTTTTCCCCTTGATTTCTTTTTCAGAAAGTTTGTTATTAGTAGATACAAAAGCTAATGATTTTTGTGTGCTTATGTTGTATCCTGCTGCTCTGTGAAGAGCTGATCAGGTTAAATAGCTTTTTTGGTGGAGGCTTTTGGGTCTTTAATTCTACTTAAAACATGTTTTTAGTATGAGTAAAACATGAATGCATATCCCATATTCATGGATAAAGGAATCATGGAAGCTTATTATGCTGTGTTTTTCCTTTCCCTTTTGGTACCTGCTTCCTGGCTCTCCAGCCTGCTCCATGTTGGCAGGTTGCCCTGACCTACACACAATCTGGTGGCCCTTGCCTGGCGATGGATCATCCTAGCAGGAGATGGGGAAACAGTAAAATTGGGAATTTTCCCTTTTCTCTTGCTCCCTCCAGCCTTGCTGCTATTGTTCAGTTTGTCTGTCCTTACAGAAAGGCACAACTCAGTGGCCCTGTGTTTGCCTGTGATTGCTTCTCCATGTTCCCTCGTTACTCCAAGTCCTCAGGTTGAGGCTTCCCTGAGAAGCTTCACCATCCCTTGCTAAAATCATGCTCAAAGGGCTGGAGAGATGGCTCAGTGGTTAAGAGCACTGACTGTTCTTGCAGAGGACCCAGGTTCAATTCCCAGCACCCAGATGGCAGCTGACAACCATCCGTAACTCCAGTTCCAGGTACTCCTATGCCTTCTGACTTCCGTGGGCACTGTACAAGATGGGTGCACTTACACATATGCAGGCAATACACTCATACACATAAAATAAAAACACTAAAATATTTTTTAAATCAATCTTGAATTAAACTTTCAGCAAGTCTCTCTGGGAGCACCATTTAATCTTCCCTGGACTCTGATGCCCCAGCTACTCTGTGTTCAGTGGCCAGCCTTAGGAGTTTCAGTCAGCAAAATAAACTAGCAGGCTTTGTAGAGAGAGAAAAGGAAGTCTACAAAATGTAAAATTGATGCTACAGAAGAAATGGGGGAGACCAGGCATTGTTCTGAATACTTTAATCCCAGCCTTGGAGGCAGAGGCAGAGGCAGGCAGCTCTCTGTGAGTTCAAGGTCTACATAATGAGTTCCAGGCCAGGCATTGCCCATACCACACAAGTGCTTTACCACTGAGCTACACCCTCCTCCCCGCAAAGATCATTTCTTTGGAAACAAATTAAAGAAAATGAAAAAGGGCCAATGACTAGACTAACTTCCTTCAGATGTTCATGCCGTAACATTGAGCCAATAACACATTTTTCTCAGGCTCCCTCTGTCCTTACATCTCTGATCTTCTCCTTGAGGATGACTCTCTGTCCTGAGGTCAGTTACACAGCTGAGACATATCTACAGGAGGGATGTGAGCAGGAGGTCAGGTAGGGGCAGGCTTGGGAAGCCTGGCATAGCTCAAGGTGCTGGCTCACAAGCTCTGCCCAAAGGCAGGCTTCAAGCATGCCACTGCTTCTCCAAACTCTCATGCACTTCATCATGACTCAAGGTTTTTATTTTTAACTTTTTAAAGTCTGAAATTTTTTATTTATGTGCATGTGTACGTGTGTGCATGCATGTGTGTGTTTAAGTGATTGTATGTCATGTGCATGTAGTGACCATGGAGGTCAGAGGAAGGAGGCCTGATCCCCTGGAGCTGAAGTTTTAGGTGATTGTAAGCCACTGAATGTGGGTCCTGGAAACCAATCTTGGATCCCCTAGAAGAGCTGCAAGCTCTCTTAACCACCTAGCCGTCTCTCCATCCCCATCACAGTTTTTTTGTTTGTTTGTTTGTTTGTTTTTTTAATTGAGTCCCTTTCATTCCTCATTTTGTCTCTAAACTCTCACCAACTGTGGTGGTTTGAATGAAAATGTCCCCCAAATCTCAGATACCTGAACATTTGGTTAGTTGGTGGTGCTGTTTGGGGAGGGTCATGGAAACTTCAACCTTGTTGGAGGAAGCATGTCGCTGGGCAGGCTTTGAGTGTTCACAGCCCTGCCTCAACTCCAGTTTTGTTCTTCTCATTCCTGTGTGTGTTTGAAGAATTGAGTGCTTGCTTTCTGCTCTGGCCACCTCTGCCGCCATGCCTCTTCACCATGATGGGCTCTTATCCCTCTGGAATCATAAGCCAAATAAACTCATTCTTCTATAAGTTGCCTTGGTCATGGTGTTTTATCACAACAACAGAAAAGTTACTGATGCACCCACTTTACCAGGATGTACCTCTTCACATCCCCTGCTCTGATAGGTATGGAGGAGAGATGCTCCATGTGTTGTTATGGGGATCTCTTAGTTCTCATCTTCTTGAGGAAATTGATTCAGTCAAGAGACATAAACAATTTGAGCAGAAGTTTATTTAGCAGAACAGCTGGAAGAAAGCTAAACACAGCAAATACTCCAAAGAGAGATTGGTGTGGGCTGCCCCATGATGGGGAGCAGGAAAGTGCTTTCCAGGTTGTGAATTTTAGAAATTTTTTTTTAACTTTTACAAAAACTTTATTGAGAATTTCATACATGCATATAAGGTGTTTTGATCAAATCCATGCCCACTCCCTCCCCTCCAACATTCTCCCCTCTGAAGAGGTAACCCTAAACTCTTTTAAGGATTAGATACAAGCTCCCAAATACTTCTGACATTTTGACATTCTTGGCCTTTGGAACAGAGTGAGTTGCTAACAGGCCCAAGGACATTTTGGCTTTTAGCCAAGAAACTGGCTACATTTCTTTGGAGTCTTTTTACCCTAGCTGCCTAGCCAATTCCTACGAAATGGACACCACAGGAAAATTCCAAACACTGAAGGAAAACATCATTTCAAATCCACATAAGCTTTTCCAAAAACATAAAAGTACACATTTCCAAGTTGGTTTTATAAGGACTACAGCAGGAAAGGTGAAAAGTACAAGGGAAGCTTATTACAAGAATAAATGAAATACTTAATTTAAATATTAACAGAGTCAAGCAATGCATAAAAATGATAATAAGTTATACAAAATTCAGGAGAAATTAGCATTCCAAGTTCTCTAGCTGGGGAACTAGAAAAAAGAACAGGGCAATTTTCAGATGTTCATATGAGTCCATTGGAATTTCTTGACAAGGGCTTCCAAAAGCATCCCTCTATTGGGTTCTTCCTCATTTTTCTTTTGTCTTCCAAGGCTGGACTAGTTGTTTGGGAAGAGTGGCTGGATACTCAGGTGAGGGTCCAGTGACCCTGCTTGGCACTCCTTTAGTGAATGAGCACAACCGTCAACAAGCCCAATTGTGACTATGTTTAGCCATCAAGCTCAGCTGAAGTCGTGATGATGGTAAGTTCGAATTTTAGAAATTTTGTAAATATTTATGGATGGGTGGCATATTTATCAGGTAAGATACCTGATCTTTTTTCTGTTACAAATCATGGGTAACCAGATCTTGCACTTAAGATATTACTCCCTGTGAGCCCCACTAGAGTGCAGAGGTGTCCAAACCACAGTGCAAATGATATTATAATGGTATCAGGCGTTTTGAGGATGCAGGCCCCTTGCTAGGGTACATGGGTGGGTGAATGCCCTGGTGCCCTAGTTTCTTTAGAGTAGGGACAACCTAATTGTAGCTGCAAGGATGTTTAAGCACAAAGGGCATTTGGATCGTCAGTAGACCAAGCTATCATGATGTGGCTGCAATTTTCCTTCATCTCATAACTAACTCCTTGTCCACAGGGTATCTGGGGTAGTGCCTTTTCCAGAATAGGTGGAGGCTTTCTTAAAATCTGTTCTTAAAATCCAGTTTATTGCAATTAGATGCAATGGATGCAAGACTATGTGAAAGGGTCACAGTGCCTTGTATATGTTCCTCTGGGAGGTGCCTGAGAGCCAGGTAGAGCCTGCCAAGACTGGATTTGTTGTTTTTCCCAGAGTCTTCTCCTTCGTCTTATCAAGTCAGTTTGGCTATCTCATTCCCAGATACAGACTTTTCCCCGCTCATCTTTAGTTTTCTGATCTCACTGTTTAAATCTCACATTCATCTTAACCCTTATATTTGTTTTCATCATAATATATAGACCCCCAGATGATTAACAAACAGGTGATTGTCGCGTTCCCCGTAACTAGTTATGAATAGCGAATCATAGTAACTAGCATACACACTCACTGTTTCAGTGCTGTGCTGTTTTCACTTAATCTCGCCAGCCTCCCATCAACCACACAGTCCCCATTTCCATTTTATAGCTGATGCAATTGGGCCAGGAGCTTCCAAAACTTTTCAGTGCTGTCGTCCTTCCTTCTCTGTGTACTGCTTTCCACAGTTTCAGTGGCGTGTAGTCAGCTATTTGGCTGGACTTGATAGGGGGAGGAATATTTTCATAACTTTTATTATGATATGCCATGAAGAGTTTCTGTTCTGGTCCTAAATGGCGTTCTATGTTCTTTTTGTATATCTATCTATCTATCTATCTATCTATCTATCTATCTATCTATC
>NW_008360301.1:17525-31175 GCF_000622305.1 Nannospalax galili
GTCTTTCCTTAGTTTAGTGAAGTTTTCTTCTATAATCCTATTGAAGATTTGGCCAATGCCATTGACCTGAGATTCTTCTCCTTCCTCTATGCCTATGATGCATAGATTTGGTCCTTTCATGGTGTCCCACACTTCTTACATATTCCACTTCTGTATTTGTAAAAACTTTTTAGAGTCTTTGCTTGAGTGTTACAGTTCTTCAACCTTGGTGTCCAGTCTTGATATTGTGTTCCATTTCATTCATTCTGCTTATGAGACTTTTCCTGTTGTTTCAAATTAACTTACTGATTTTTTTCGATTCCATCTTCATTTTGACTTGAGTTTTCTTCAATATTTCTATCTCTTTTTGTGAATTCACTTTTCAAGTTATGATTTTTTTGGTCATTTTATTCACCCATATATTTGTATTTTCTTGAACTTCATTCAGGAGTTTATTCCTATCCTCTTTGAGTTCTTTGAGCTGTTTTCTGTGTGTTCTTTAAATTTGCTGCATTTTTTGATCATGCTTATGATTATTCTTTTAAATTCTGAGTCCTGGGATTCCTCTGGGTGGTTCTCATTGTAGTACACATCTATGTAGAACTGGTGGGGTTTGGTGGGGACATATTATCTTGATTTTTCATATTATTTGTGTTTTGCACTGTGGTTTGGGAATATGAATTTCTTTAGTTGGTAGTATGTCTGATATGAAATTCTAGCCTACCTTTGTTTAGATGAAGTTTGGTTCTGTTTGTATTGTTAATGTAGTTTGGTTGCTTTCTGGTTGTATACGAAGAATTAGTTGGTCTGTGTTTCAGGTTCTCATTTTTTATTTCTTTTCTCTTTTTTTTGTCTTTTTGAGACAGGGTCTCCCTGTAGCCTCAGCTGTCCTGGAACTCACTATGTAGACCAGGCTGGCCTTGAACTCACAGAGATCCTCCTGCCTCTGCCTCCCAAGTGCTGGGATTAAAGACATGCACCACCATGCCCGGCACACTTTTGATTTTTTTAAGGGCAGAGCAGATGGTTCTAAGCTGATTAGTCAAGAGCTTCCCAGCAGGGTGAAGGGACTTGGGCCCATTTCAAGGCTATTGGAATCCAGTGGCTGGGTTCTGGCAAGCTAGTCAGAAGATCTGAGGCAGGAAGATCAGGAGGGGGCCTAGGTCCAAGGTGGTGTGGGGGCAGAGTAACTAGCTAGGCAGAGTAGATGTGGGCCCTGGAGCAGGAGAATGTAGCTGGTCCAAGTCAGTGCAGGGGGATCAAGATGCAGAGGGTGGGGTATGGCTTCAGAGGCTAGTCTGGAAGTCTGGTGGGTAGAGAGTAGGAGGGGACCTAGGCCCAGGGCAGGAATGGGAACAGTGTGGGGAGAGAGAATGCAGCTGGTCAGGGTGCAGGGGAATCAAGTGAATCTATTTCTATAACTTTTACTGCAATATGCTGCTATAATTGTCATTTTTTTTCAGAGCTGTGAATGGAATCCAGGTCTTCTGGTTGCTAGACCAGTGCTTTGCTTTTAGCACACAGTCCTAATTGTTCTTTTATTTTTAGTGAATCTTATTGTGCTAATTTATAAAATTTATCATAGATATGTATGTATGGGGGGGAAACACACTGCAGTGTTCATAGGGTCAGTTTGTTGTTTTACTTTTCTCATTGCTCTGACCAAATACTTGACAAGAAGAGACTTAAAGGAGGAAAGGTTTATTTGGTTCACAGTTCAGAGGATACAGTCCATCATAGTGGGGGCATGGCAGTAGGAATGGTTCACATCTGTGTTGGTGAGCGCTTGCTCACATCTGGGCAAACTGGGAAATGGAGAGAGGAGAATGCTGATACTCAACTGACTCTTCCCTTTTTAATTGGTCTGCACTCTCAGCTCAGGGCATGGTGCCTCCCACATTCCTCCCTAGTTGGTCCTCTTTGGTTTCCAAAGACACAGGTGTGCCTCACTGATGTCCTAAGCGTTCTTAGCCCAAACAAGGCAACATTCAGAACTAGCCATCACAATTACTACCCACGGGTTCAGGCACTCACTGGGGTCCTGAAATGTGTTCCCTTGATGAGCGGTGCTGCAGCAGTCACAATGGCAGAGGCAGACACTTATTCAGCCGTTCTGCTCTTCTCTTTGGGTATCCCTGTCTCCTCTGTAACAGCATGGAGACAATGTCGGTGGGCTGTCCATCACACGGGAAAAGGGGCTGGTTACACTTTCACAGGCTACTTCATAGGGATCAAGAGAACCTGAGTTTACTTGTAGGCTCCTTTGAGGGGAGCAGAACCCCCTTTCTGAAGGCTTCCTCCACCTGAGTTCACTTTGGCACCTGGGGGTATTCAGGTCTTCTCTAGGGACCTCTGCTGAGTATTGTCCCACAGAGCCCCTCATTCTTCAGGCTCAGCCTTTTACTTTAGGCCAGATTACAAGCTCTCTCAAGTCACAATTTTAGAATGGAACAGAAAAGGGAATGATTAAAATACTGAGTGCCCCAGACCAAGAAGCTAGAGGGCATTTTCAGTGTTTAGAAGTTCCTCCCACCGTGTGGGGAAAACCCAAGTAGTACTAAGTACTGCTCACTTCTTGCTGGTTTGGCTCTCTGAAGTTCACATTTGGATCAGTAAAACGAGGTGAAAATAGCTCCTAGTGGGTGTGGGTAAAATTTGAACCACAAAGCTATGCAAAATATTTGGCTATGAAAAACTTCCAAAGCCCCGGGGTAGAAAGTTGGACTTCAAGTTCATTGATGTGGTTCTGAGATCTTAATTCCTATAAAACATGCCTCAGTGGATTTATTCTTAGACTTCTCTCTCATAGAAGATAACAAATTCAGAAATGATGACCTGAATTGGGAGAAGACACCACTGCCCTAGTTCTGGTTGGGATACGGTGCACCCGAAGAAGAGGAATCCAGGTTGGGGAGTGCAGTTTAAGAACATTTCTTTTCTAAGAGCTTGTTGGCAACTTTAACTCTCATCATCATCAACCACATTCCTCAGACTCAGGAAACATAGAAATTGTGCAAAATTTCCCTCATTTTCCCCCAGAACAGGAAGTAATTCTTTGAGATTGAAAGAAAACAGAGCAAGCAGAACATTAGCCTGAGCTTACTCCATTATTTTTAACAAGAAGAAACACAGATGCATTTTTAGAGAAATGCTCATTTTCTTAAAAAAATCCACTTTTAAAATATATTTATTTTTAATTTATGTGTGTGAGTGTTTGCATATCTGTAAGTTCACCACATGTGTGCAGTACTCATGGAGGTCAGGAAAGGGTGTTGGAGCTCCTGAAACTGGAATTATGGACAGTTGTCAGATGTCATGTGGATGCTGGGAATCAAACTAGGGTCCTATGCAAGAACAGTCAGTGCTCTTAACTGCTGAGCCATCTCTCCAACCCAAGAAATACTCATTTTGCATTGGGCACACGTGTGATGAGCTCTCTCTAGTGTGCCTACGGACTGCCTGTGAAATTTACACAGACATTATTTGACCAAGAGTCTGGTCAACCAGAGAGATGCCAAAAAGTAGGTGTACTTGTGTCCTTTTCCAGCTGGTTCCTTTAAAAAACCCTGAGAAAATATACAACATGAAATTGACCCTTTTAGCTGTTTCTGAGTGCATGGTTCAGTAATGTTAAGATCTTTGTACCGTTGTATAACCCTCAGCCTCTCATCTTCAGAATTCTTTTCATCTTCCCTGTCTGAAACTGTCCTCATTAAATGCTAAGTCCTCAGTCTTTCTGCTCTGGCCCTGGCAGCCACCATCTTCTTTCCATGTTTGTATTTAGCTGCTCTCAATCCTCATACAGGTGGTGTTGTGTGTCTAGATTGTTTTGTGGCGTATAATGTCCTCGAGGTTCATTCACATTGTAGCCCATGTCAAAAGCCCTTTGAAGGCTGAATAATATTTCATTGTATGCTCATAAGCACCACATTTTTATCCATCCATTTTATGAATCTGTAGACACTTGGTTGTTTCTACCTTTAACATCATGAGTAATATTCTGTGAACAACGGAGACAAAAATCAGAGCCTCTGATTTCATTCTTTTTTGGCTTCTCTGTCCAAGCAGAATTATTGGGTCATATGGTGTGATGGTTTGAATGAGAATGTCCCCCACTAGGCTCCAAGTATTTTGACATTTTGTCTCCAGCTGGAGGCACTGCTTTGGACAATTTAAAGAGGTGTGGCCTTGTTAGAAGAAGCATGTCACTGGGGGCAGGCTTAGAGAGTCCTTTGGCCAGATTTCCAGTCCCTTTCTGCTTCCTGTCTGCTTGAAGATGTGATTGCCTGGCTTTCTGCTCCAGCTGCCTCTGCCACCACACCTCCCCTGCCATTATGAGCGCTAACTGCCTGGAACCATAAGCAAAATAAACACTTCATTCTACAAGTTGCCTTGGACATGGTGTTTTATCACAGCAATAGAAGAGTAATACAGAAAACAAATACATATGGTAATTCTATATTTAAAATTTGAGGAACTACCATATTAATTTCCACAGGGTCAACATCATTTTATACTTATACCAACAAAGTAGAGGCTTCCAATTTCTCAATGTGCCAGCACTTGTAATTTTGGATAATAGCCATTAGCCATTATAGTAACTCTTGTTCTGTTACTATAATGAAATGCCTGTGGCAGCCTTAATAAGAAAAGACTTTTTAGCTCACAGTTCTAGAAGATCAAGGGCATAATGCTAATTAGAATCAGCTGGGCTCTGGTGAGGACCTTGTGGCAGGTGCATTACCATGAATGGAATGTGTGAAAGAGGAAGAGCTCACATGCTGGACAAGCCAGGAAACCAAGCAGGGCCCAGCCACATAGGCCTATGATCTCACTTGGGAGGTTGATTCAGGAGGATTGAAAGCTTAAGTTCTGCTTGGAGTGAGTTCAAGGCCAATCAGTCAATGTAGTGAGACCCTATCTCAAAATAAGAAGTAAAAGAGTATAAACTCAGTGGTAGAGAGCTTGGTTAGCATGTGAGAGACCTCAGCTTTTATTCCTAGTAAGACATGTGCACACACATGTGCAAACACACACACACACACACACACGAGGCCGGGAAGCCAGGTGATGGAATAGCCCAATTTTACCCTTTCTTGTAACAGCTCACATATTAGACCTACCAGGAGCCCAGGACCACAGTCTTCATCCCTTCTAAAGACAACACTCAGTTTCCCATCCAGACCCCACCATTTGCCAAGAAGTGGTTCCTTTTGCCTTAAAACCCCATATTAAAAAGGGACTTCATGTTTACCATTACATGGATGACATCCTTGCCTAGTATGAACCCCCGCTACCCTTACCAGACCTCAGGGATCAATTAATATCTTCCCTTGAGGCCTCTGGCTTTAAAATCACTCCTACAAAGATTCAGCTCATCCCACCCATAAAATTTCTAGGCACTGAAATTTCCCTAACAACTGTCCAGCCACTAAAACCTGTCCTTTCCTTCCCTTCCCAACTTACCCTGGCTTCCTTACAGAGTTTCCTAGGGAACCTCAACTGGCTCAGGCCTTGGCTCCCACTCTCTACAGACACCCTTCAACCCCTCCTCAACCTCCTAAAAGGGGACAAACATCCTTCATCCAAACACTCACTCACACTGGAAGCCAACAGGGCATTAACAGCCATCAACAGACCCCTTGAAGAGATGACCCTACACTGCTATAAGCCCTCCTCCTTGGTCCACCTCCTGATTTTCAATTCCTCCCCACCCTCGTTGGGTCCCTCCATCAACCTCAAGGAGTCCTTGAATGGCTTCACACCCCTATTGGCAATGCCCCTCGCTTATTAACTGAAATGGATGCTTTGGCTAACAGGATATGTCAAGGAAGAAATCGTTCCTTACAAACCTTAGGGAAAGAACCTGACAAAATCATCACCCCCTTTTGCCTCTCTGATGTCCAGTGGCTGATCCGTAATTACTCCCTGATAGCTGTTAGCCTAATGGGATTTCTGGGACAAATAG
This sequence comes from Nannospalax galili, assembly GCF_000622305.1. NCBI lineage: Eukaryota > Metazoa > Chordata > Mammalia > Rodentia > Spalacidae > Nannospalax > Nannospalax galili. The sequence continues at coordinate 23,473 of NW_008360301.1, forward strand.
ACAACCACTTTTCCAGAGATAAATGGATTGCCGCCCTACCCTCCCTCCTTTGGCTCCCTCCCTGTCTGTTTTCCCAAACCCCTTTGGAGAAAGCAATTACAATCTTCACTGATGGGGGCACCGGGGGAGCTGCTGCCATCCTCTATAGGGGTGCCACCCAACCACCCACTGTCCTCTTCCAAGAACTTCCTCATAATTCCCCCCAATATAAAGAATTATATGCAGTCTACCTTGCCCTAAAGGAGGTCCATGAGCCCACCAACCTATTTTCTGATAGCATTTATGTCACTAACCTTCTCCCCTGGATCTTGGGATCTTTTGTTAAACTCGACCAAAACCCCTTATCCCCCTTGCTCATTTCCATATCCACCCTTTTAGAGGGACATAAACAGCCCCTCTATATCCAACATACCTGTTCCCACAGCCCCTTGCCAGGACCTCTTATAGAAGGCAATGCCCTCGCTGATTGCATTACCTCTCATGTTTCCTTCCATTCTACTCTTACAAAAGCCTAAAGGTTTCACAGTCTTACCCATACAAACCTCAAAGGCCTCCAAGCCCAATTCCCTAACACCCCTACAGTCCACCTAAAACAAATCCTAAAAACGTGCTCTTCTTGTGCCTCATTAATACATACCCCTGCATTATAAAGTCTGGGTACCAACCCCTGTGGCCTGAAGGTGAACACCCTCTGGCAAAATGACGTTACTCATGTCCCCCTATTTGGCCATCAAAAATTTGTTTTCATTACGGTGGACACCAAATTCATTTGGGCCACTGCACAAACTCAAGAAAATTCAAAAAAACTTATTGCCCACATGCTCATGACATTTGCCATTATGGGCCTCCCTCAACAGATAAAAACTGACAACGGCCTAGCCTTTGTCAGCACAACCTTTAAATCTTTCTGCTCCCTCTGGGACATACCCCACCATACAGGAATCCCCTATAATCCCCAAGGACAAGGAATTATCGAAAGAACCCACCAAACCTTAAAAAATCAACTCACAAAACAAAAGGGAGGCAATTACCCTCCTAACATACAACTGTCTATGGCACTAGCTACCTTAAATTTATTCAACATTTCAAAAAATACAACAGAACCCCCCCATAGTCCTCCACTGGAAAAAAAAAAACCTGGAACCCTCCCACAGATAATGGTGAGATGGAAGGACCCTTTGGATAGACTCTGGAAGGGTCCTGACCCATTGCTATGGAGAGGGTCTTTGCTTGTGTTTTTCCCCAGGATCAACCAAGGCCTATTTGGGTCCCTGCCAGAAATGTCTGACATCTCCCCGCTGACCAAGAAAATGGCCAGACTCCCCCTGACAGAGACAAAGCAGTGCAGAAGGAGAAAACATTGCTCGAAGACAGCACGCAATGTCACACAGCGGGACGTCCATGACCTGGTTTCACAAGCCCAAGCAGCCTGCCCCCCAAATGCCTCTCTCTTGGTTATTCTCTTGGCTGTTCTGGTTATACTCCATTCTAACTCTGCTTCATCCCAGAGAGTAGTCAGATGGCAGTTCTTGGTCAGGGAAACCTATGAAAAGGCTAACCAAGTCATTGGCACTGCTGACTGCCCTTTAGAGGGGTGCCAAACAGCTGTAACTATCCCCATCCAGCCCCACTCCATCTCCAAGCAATTGGCTGCTTATGCATGCTTCCCTTTTAGAAATTTGGGTGCCTGCCTACAAGACAAAGACATCTGTGGCAGTTGTCAATACCCGTCTTGCCACATAGAAAAAACCCGAAAATGATACAGCATTTATCGTAAATATATAGCCAAAGGAAATAAATTTACAATAGAAATTAAGGATCCTTGGGATGACCGATGGTACACTGGAGTTCATGGCAAGCTTTACAGTAACAGGTTTGCATCATACCCCAATGCTGACATACATACATCCCATCAGCTAGTGCCAGCGCCACAATTGGAACTGATTAAATCACATATCCTCTCTCAAGAGGGTGAGATTAAAAAACAAATTCAAACATCCCTAACTTGGGTTCAATACATCCAATATGCCTCTGACCTTATCCAGCTTTCTTCCGATCCTAATATTTCTCACTGTTTCTTCTGTGCCTCTCTCACCAGACCACTGCTAGCAGCTGTTCCAGCTAACTTTTCAGTCATCTGAGGGAACACCCAGGAGATAAGCCACCACCGACCCCTCCCCAACACCCCCCTCTATGACCAGCTCCCTTCCTTGCCTTTTTGTTTTCTCAGCTCATCTGCTTTACCCTCCCCCGCCTGTGCCTCTAACATTTCTATATCCACAGCCCTATGTGCACTGCCCCCGGCCCTCTTCTGCTCACACCATAACAACTTGTATCAACCAAACTATTTTATCCTTTTGTACTCCTGTCATTGTTCCCCCCCAGCTCTATCTTTGAGAAAAGGAAGAAGTGTCCAATATGATGACAACTCCCCACTGACGCAGAAGAGAGGTGTTCATCCCCCTGCTCATTGGCCTGGGACTCGATCTGTCTGCAGGATCAGTTGGACTCGCAGGGAGGGCCCTTGGCCACTCTTATCACTCAGCAGCCAGCTCAAACAAGTCATGACATCCACAATCGAGAGCCTCGAGGCCTTACAAAGTCAAATCACATCCCTGCCAGGGTGGTGCTCCAAAACCGGGGTGGTGCTCCAAAACCAAAGAGCCTTTGACTTACTAACAGCTGAACAAGCGGGGGGACCTGCCTCTTACTAAAAGAGGAATGTTGTTTTTATATAAACAAATCTGGAACTGTTGAACAAGATGTCAAAACTCTCCAAGACCTAAAGAAGAGCCTCTGGGCCCTGTCCGATCCAGGAGGGACCCCATGGTTTTCCAACCCCCTCCTTCCTTGGTTCCTACCCTTGTTAGGCCCCTGCTAGCCTTATGTACCCTGCTTCTCATGACACCCTGTCTAATTCAATTTTTCAAAGGTTGCATACAGGACCACTAGCCGAGTCCTGGTCCTGTACCAAACTATCCCTAGTATCTTCTCTGATTTTGATGACACCCACCCCTTATAAAAGACAAAGGGGGAGATGTTGGGGTAAGTAGAGAGTGCCTGGAATGTAGAGCATGGCTGCCAGGCAGGATAGTTCCTAGTGAGGGTGGCAGGAAACTGGCCCGCTCCATTCTAGGTATGCTGTCTCTTACCCAACAACCCCCAAGCAAAACTATTAGTCTCTAATCCTTTAATCCTAACTTGGTCCCTTGTAGATTATGTGACCAGAGGACAGAACAAAGGCCACATAGCCTTAGTAGTCCCCTCCCTCCCCCTACCTGCCGGACTGCCAGAAAACCCAACCCCTGCCTCTTTGCCTATGAAGCTTTCCTATATAAACCTCTGCTTCTGCCATCATAAACGAGCTGTCTGCTGACACAGCCTCCCAGGTGTTTTTCTTCCCGTCATACTCGCTGCCACCCTAAGCCTTCCTCCCTGCACCAGTCTCTCTCCTTGCCCCAACTTTCCTTGACAGGGGCTGGTGCACAACGGCCTCCTGGTAGCAGTGGGGTTTGGGCTGAGCGGGGGCGGGGGGGGGCTGACACAATTAAAGTATAAAGAGGAGGAAAAAAAACACAAAAGAGAAACACAACAGGGCTAACACAGAGAATTATATTCTTAGAAGAACAGGATAGAGATACATTTTCAGCATTGTTTTATTAGATGCTGATTACAAAGTTAATAAAAGACAATAAACTACACATTCAAGAATCCTGCAGACCTCTGATAGTTAAGTATAAAAATAACCCCACCAAGTCACATCATAGTCAAATAATTGAAAATGAAAGATAAAGGGAAAATTTTAAAGACTGATGCATTGTCTTCAAAGGAGCAACAGTAAGATCAGTCAGTCTAGACCATCACCAAGATAACAAAAAGTCACTGAAGAAGAGGGAGTAGGGACAAAGACATCTTACACATGGTTCTTGGGAATGTAAATTAGCACACTTAATAACGGACATCATTATGAGGTTTAAAAATAAAGGAAAATGGAGCTTCCATATCATCTATGCAATCCTGGGAATGTGTCTGAAGGAGTCTAAGTCAACCCACAGAGACACCTACTCATCCAAGATGGTCACAGCACTATTTGAGTCACCCTAGGTGCCCATGAGTGGATGAACAGATAAAATGTGGCCTATGACTGGGTGTGATGACACGTCTGCAATCCCAGCACTTGGGAGGCTGAGGCAGGAGAATCAGGAGTTTGAGGCCAGGCTAGGCTGCACAGTGAGATCCTACCTGAAAAACAAACCTGATACAGAGATACAATGTATTAATAAGCCATGAAATGGAAAAAAAAATCATGTCATTTGCAGAAAACGGGTAGAACTAGAAATTATTGTGTTAATAAGCAAAATTAGCTAGACTTAAAAAAAAATCAAATGTCTCAGGGATGCAGAGATGGCTCAGCAGTTAAGAGCACTGGCTGCTCTTATAGAGGACCCAGGTTCGATACCCAGCACCCACATGGCAGCTACAAACCATCCTTAACTCCAGTTCCAGGGGAATCCAAAGCCCTCTTCTGACCTCCACGGCATTGCACAACATGGGTGCACTCACATGCAGGCAGGCAATACACCCATACACATAAAATAAAAATAAATAAAATATTCTTTAAAAAGTCAAGTGTCTCATCTTTTTTTTTCATACATGAAACATTGATTTAAAAGACATGAAAATAAAAGGGGAAATATTACAGAAAAGGATAAGGATTGGGGGAGGGGACACATGGGAGTTACCAAAGACCAGTGAGTGTAAGTACAGCACTTGCATGAAAATGTTACAATGACTCACATTAATTTTTACAATTATTATACACAAAAAACATCAGTCCAGAAGGCAGTGGCACCACAAACTGTCAGAGCTGAAAGAAACGAAACACCATCAAGGTATTTTCAAGTAAACACTCCTATAACAGAAAACACTGTGGCATGGGGCATATGTTCAATGTAAAATACATATTTGTATGGAAATATCTGTATGTAATTCAGTGCTAAAATTTAAAATAAATTTTTAAAAAGTACTAAAAATTATTGGGGGGGTAGGAAAAATGATTTCAGTCAGAAGCACATGAATGCAGAAAGCAGAAAAGAGAATCTTCAAGGGCAAATAAAATTAATGCTAATACTGGCATGTACATTTAAAATTTGATAAGGTACATGCCTATGGTAGCTCACATGGTTACTGGTTAGTTTTTGACAACTGGACACAAACTAGAGACACCTAGGAAGAAGGAACCTTGACTGAGGAACTTTCTCCATCGATTGGTCTTGGACATGTCTGTGAGACATTTTCTGAACTGCTACTGATGTAGGAGGGCCCAGCCCACTGTAGGTGGTTCCAGCCTATTGTGAGTGGTTCCATCACTGGGTAGGGGGCCCTAGGCTATATAATAAGGTAAATGAGCAAGCTAGGGGAGAAAGCCAGCAAGAAGCATTCCTCCATGGTCTCTACTTCAGTTCCTGCCTCCAGGTTTCTGCCTTGAATTCCTGTCTTAGTTTCCCTTAGTGATGGGCTGTGACTTGGGAGTTGTAAGATAAAATAAACTCTTTCCTCCCTAAGTTGCTTTTGGTTGTGTTGTTTATCACAGCAACACTAGGACACATGCATACCAATGCACACAGCCTTCTCCTCCCTCTGCCTGCTCTCTTTAGACACTGGTACACATCATTCCCTATGTTGGAGATTAGTGTGGGAAGGCTAAAATGGTGGAATTAGCCACCAGTGGACTTAGAGAAGTGAAGTCTTCAAGGTCCCAGATATGGGGGCTATGCTGGGTGGACTTCCTGGAGGAAGTAACATTGGACTGAACCTCTTAACATACCTGCAGCCATTTTCATCCTGTCTGATTCTCTGTGTCTTCATTTCCTTTGAGGAAAAATTGGTTTGCTTTGACCTACAATGACTCTTCCTTTCCAAAAGGCCAGAGAAGTGTCATTTGTTCCTTATTCTTGTTTTGTTTTGTTTGGTCTTTTTTTGAGACAGTGTCTCTCTGTTGCCCCAGCTCGCCTGGAACTTGCTATGTAGACCAGGCTGGCCTTTATCTCTCAGAGATCTGCCTGCCTCTGCCTCCTGAGTGCTGGGATTAAAGGCATATGCCACCATGACTGACATTCTTCTCCTAAGAATAGATTCTGGATTGCTTTCCTAAGACAGATGCTGTATTGTAGAGGAGGTCCACAGACAGAATCCAGTCAAGAGACTTTTGTTTGAGAGCCTGAATTATACTATTTCTTTATAATGTGTTGGCAGCATTATGAGATTTCACACGAAACTAGATTTCAGTCTCTCAGGAAATGAGAGGAGTTTTGGCCACTCGGGAGCCACGTTTAGCATTCCTGTGCTGGTGCTGAGGCACTCTACTTTTACAAAGGGCAGGTTCATGCCATCTTATTCCAGTCTCCCCACTCCCTAACCAACCCTAATCAGCTTCACTGGCTTACAGCTGCATTAGTCACTTTCCTATTGCTGTGATAAGACACCATGACTAAGGCAACTTACAAAAGGAAGAGTTTATTTGAGCTTATGGTTCCAGAGGGATAAGAGTCCATCATGGTGGGGGAGGCATGGTGGTAGAGACAGCCAGAGCAGAAAGCAAGCCCTCACTCTTTCAATCACACACAGGAAGCAGAAGAGTGAAACTGGAATTGGAGCAAGGTTATGAATTCTCAAGGCCTGCCCCAGTATCTTCCATCCTCTAGCTAGGCCACACTTCCTGAAGGTTCTATGACCCTCCCCAAACAGTGACCACCAACTGACCAAGTGTCCAAATACTTGAGCCTATGGGGCACAGTTGTCATTCAAATCATCATACCATGTTATTCAGCTTTCTGTCATTGTAACAAAATACCTGAAATAGTTAAATTTAAAAAGATGGAAGGAATTTTTTGTTGTTTGTTTTTTATTTTTGGCTCACAGTTTGGGTTTCAGTTCGTGATCAGTTCGCCTGTAGCTTTTAGGTTTAAAAATATTTTTATTGAATTTTTGAGAATTTTATATAACATATTTTGATCATAGTCAGATCCCTCTCCTATATGCACCCTCCTTAATACTTCCTGGCTGATTTCATGTTCTCCATCATCATTTTTTTGAGGCCCACTGTGTCAAAAAATACTAAATACTAATTTACATTCTCAAGTGCCCTTTGGTGTGGGTCCATTACTTGGAGCCTGGTCAACATAACCAAGATCACACCTTAAAGAAAACTGAGTCTCCCTCTCCCAGCAGCTATCAGTTACCAATAGTTACCAGCTGGGTTGGGGCACCTTGTCTGTCTCCCACCTCTGTCCTTGGATTTTTAAAAAAATTTTTTACAAAAACTTTGAGAATTTCATACATGCATATAAGCTATTTTGATCAAATCCATGCTTACTCCCTCCTCTTCAACATTCCCCGCTCTGAAGAAGTAATCCTAAAATCTTCTAAGAATTAGATACAAGCTCCCAAATACTTTTGACATTTTTGGCTTTGGAACAGAGTATGTTGTTAACAGGCCCAAGGACATTTTGGCTTTTAGCCCAGAAACTGGCTACATTTCTTTGGGGTCTGTTTACCCTAACTGCCTAGCCAATTCCTACCTCCTATTCTTATCACGCCATTCTCTGAAGGGGCTACCCCAATTGCCAATAGGGAATAGGGACGCAGACTGCTCTGGCTTCTTCCATGCTGAACAGGGACACAGGATGAGGCAATTGGAGTAC
>NW_008360301.1:31542-33460 GCF_000622305.1 Nannospalax galili
GAAAGGTCCTGGAATTTAAAAGGATTTGGTGCTAAGAGCCACATATTAGGGAGAACATACGTCGTTTATTTTTCTGAGTCTGTGTTACTTCACATGATATAACAGTTTCTAGATCCATCCATTTGCCTGCAAATTTCATTATTTCATCTTTCTTTACTGCTGAATAGAACTCCATTGTGTAAATATACCACATTTTTGTTAACCATTCGTCAGCTGCGGGCACTTAGGTTGCTTCCATCTCTTAGCTATTGTGAAAAGAGCAGCAATAAGCATGGTTGTACAAATGTCTCTATAATAAGATGAATCCTTTGGGCACAGGCCAAGGAGTGGTATAACTGGGTCACATGGTAGGTTCATTTTTAGTTTTTTAAGAGTTCTCCACACTGTTTTCCATAGAGGCTGCACGAGTTTGCAATCCCACCAGCAGTGAATGAGCGTTCCCCTTTCTCCATGTCCTTGCCAGCATTTGGGATCACTTGTTTTCCTGATCCTAGCCAGTCTGATTGGGTTAAGGTGATACCTTAGGGTGGTTTTAATTTGCATTTCCCTAATTACTAATGATGTTGAACACTTTTTGAGATGTTTCTTAGCCATCTTTGTTTCTTCCTCTAAGAACTCTCTGTTTAGATCGTTAGCCCATCTTTTAATTGGGTCATTTAGTTTCTTGCTTGTTTTTTGAGTTCTTTATATATTCTGGATGTTAAACCTCTTTCAGAAGTGTCACTGGTGAAGATTTTTTCCCATTCTGTGGGTTTTCTCTTCACATTTTTTATTGATTCTTTTGCTGTACAGAAGCTTTTTAGTTTAATGTGGTCCCACTTATTGATTGCTGACCTTAATTCCTGAGCAACTTCTGATTTATAAAATTCTTTCCTACACCTATATCCTGTAAGTTACTGACAATATTTTCTTCTAATAGTTTTAGGTTTTCCAGTTTCACATTGAGGTCTTTGATCTATCTGGAGTTGACTTTTGTGCAAGTTGAAGGCTAAGGATCTAATTTCATTCTTCTACAGGTAGAGATCCAGTTTCACCTGCACCATTTGTTGAAGATGCTGTCTTTCCTCCACTGTGTGTTCTTGGCACCTTTGTCAAATATCAGGTGGCTGAAATTGCGTGTACTCAGGTTTGGATCTTCAATGATGTTCCATTGATCTATGTGTCTGTTTTTGTGCCAGTACCATGCTGTTGTTATGACTATGGCTCTGTAGTAAACTTTGAGATCTGGTATAATAATCCCACCAGCATTGCTCTTTGTGCTCAGGGTTGCTTTGGCTATCAGGGTCTTTTGTGCCTCCATATGAATTTAAGGATGCACTTTTCTAATTCTGTGAAGTATGTCATGGGGATTTTGATTGGGATTGCATTGAATCTATATATTGCTTTTGGTAGGATGGTCATTTTAACAATATTAATCCTTCCAATACATGAACATAGGAGGTCCTTCCATCTCCTGGTATCTTCCTCAATTTCTTTCTTTAATGATTTAAATTTTTCATTGTAGAGATCTTTGGTGTCTTTTATCATATTTATTCCAAGCTATTTTAATTTTTTGCAGCAATTGCGAATGGGAGCATTTCCCTGTATTCTTTCTCCAATTGCTTGTTATTGGTATATAGAAAGGCTACTGATTTTTGTAGATTGATTTTATAACCTGCCATTATACTGAAAGTGTTGATCAGTTCTAGGAGTTTTATGGTAGAACTTTGGGGATCTCTTATAGTGTCATATCATCTGCAAAAAGTGATAGTTTGACCTCTTCTTTTCCAATTAGTACTGCTTTAATTTCCTTCTCTTGTCTTATTGCTCTAGTAAGAGTTTCAAGCACTACGTTAAAGAGAAGTGGAGATAGTGGACAGCCTTGTCTGGTTTCTGATTTCAATGGTAATGCTTCCAGTTTTTCTCCATTTAGAATGAT
>NW_008360301.1:33998-68356 GCF_000622305.1 Nannospalax galili
GCACCAGTGCTCAATAGGAATTCTCCTGCGCTTTCATCACGGCTATTTTGTGATGGGAGGCTTTGTATTACTGTTTCAATTTCTTTATATGTTATAGGTCTGTTTAAACTGTTGACCTCTTCTTGGTTTAACTTTGGAAGTTCCCATGATTTCAGATATCCATCGATTTCTTTTAGACTTTCAGATTTAGTAGGGTATAGGTTTTTAAAATATTCCCTTATAATGGTTTGGATCTTTTGTTTGTCTGCTGTGATGTTTCCCCGTTCATCTCTGATTTTGTTGATTTGGATTTGCTCTTTCTTTTGGTGAACTGGGCTAAGGGTCTGTCTATCTTTAGATTTTCAAAGAACCAGCTCTTAGGGTCATTGATTTTTTTGTATTTTTTTGTTTGTTTTTATTTCATTAATTTCTGCTCTGATTTTTATTATTTCATATCTTCTGCTGGGTTTGGGTTTCATTTGTTCTTGCCTTTTCAGTGCCTTGAGTTGCAGTGTTAGGTCATTTATTTGGGCTCATTCCAATTTTTTAATGTAGGCACTTAGAGCTATAAACTTCCCTCTTAGGACTGCTTTTAATGTGTCCCAGAGGTTGTGTTGTGTTCTATTCTCCTTTTCATTGAATTCCAGGAATTCTTTCATTTCTTTCTTAATTTCTCCTTTGACCCATTCATTGTTTAGGAGTGTGCTGTTTAATTGCCATAAGTTCATATAGTGACTAGGGCTTTGTCCAGTGTTGATTTTGAGCCTTATTGTATAGTGGTCTCATAGAATGCATGGAACTATTTCAATTTTTTTTTTTTTTGTATTTGTTGAGGTTTGTTTTGTGTCCCTGTATGTGGTCAATTTTAGAGAAACTGCCATGAGCTGCTTTGTTTTGTGCCCCAGTATGTGGTCATTTTAGAATAACTTCCATAAGCTGCTGAGTAGAAAGTGTACTCTTCTGTGGTTGGGTGGAATATTCTGTGTATATCTGTTAGGTCCATTTCATACAGGGTATTATTTAATTCAGATGTCTCTCTGTTTATTCTTTGTCCACTTGACCTGTCTAATGGAGACAGTGGGGTATCGAAGTCCCCTACTATTACTGAGCTGGGGTTAATCTGTGTCTTAAAGTCCTGTAGTGTTGTTTTTATGAATTTGGGTGCACCAGAATTTGGTGCATATATGTTCATGATTGTAATATCTTCTTGGTTAACTGTTCCTTTGATCAGAATGAAGTGACCCTCCTTATCTCTTCTGATTTGTCTTACTTTAAAATCTATACTATTTTGTCAGATATCAGAATTGCAACCCCTGCTTTTTTCTTAGTACCATCTGCTTGGAATATTCTTTTCCATCCTTTTACCTTAAAATAGTGCCTGTTCTTGAAGGTGAGATGGGTTTCTTGCAGAAAGCAAAGAGACGGATTTTGTTTCTTAATACATTCACTTAACCTGTATCTTTTGACAGGGAAGTTGTCTTTTTACAGGGGAGTTCAGTCCATTGATATTTAAGGTTATTATTGAAAGGTGTGTATTGGTTGCCATCATTTTGATTGCTGTTTGTGTTCTCTGTGTAATTCTGTGTTTCCTAGATTATAGCTTTGTTTATTTTCTTTTGTTGCCCCAAGATATAGTTGTTTTTCTCTCTGCTCTGTATTGCTTCAAGTATTCTTTAAAGGGCTGGTTTTGTGGACATGTATTCTTTCAGGAAGTTCATGTCATGGAAGATTTTTCTTTCTCCCTCAACTATGACATTTTTGCTGGGTGTAGTATTCTGGGCTGGCATCTATTGTCATGTAGAACTGGAAATACCTTGGTCCAGGCTCTAGTAGCTTTCATAGTTTGCCTTGATAAGTCAGCTGTAATTCTGATGGGCTTTCCTTTGTATGTGACTTGTTTTCCTTTTGCTGCTTTCAGTATTTTCTCTTTGTTCTGTACATTCAGTGATTTTTTTTTTTTTTTGGTCTTTTTGAGACAGGGTCTCTCTGTAGCCCCAGCTGTCCTGGAACTCATTATGTAGACCAGGCTGGCCTTGAACTCACAGAGATCTGCTTACCTCTGCCTCCTGAGTGCTGGGATATGTTGTGGGGAGTTTCTTTTCTGTTCCTGTCTATTTGGTGTTCTTTGTGCTTCCTGTATTTGTATGGGGATGTCTTTCCTTAATTTTGGGAAATTCTCTTCTACAATCCTGTTTAAGATCTGTTTAATGGTCAACACCATTAACCTGAAATTCTTCTCCTTCCTCTATTCCTATGGTCTGTAGATTTGGTCTTTTCATGGTGTCCCACATCTTTGCATATTCCATTACTGTGTTTTTAAATTTTTTCCATAATCTTTGCTTGAGTGGTCCAATTCTTCAACATTATCCTCCAGTGTTGATATTTTGTTTTCCATTTCATTCATTCTAGCAGTGAGGCTTTCTCCTGTTCCCCTGTTGTTCCACATTGGCTTATTGAGTTTTTCACTTCCTTCTTCAGTTCTGCTGGAGTTTTCTTCAATGTTTCTATCTTTTTTTGTGAATTCATTCAGAAGTTTATCCCTACCTTCTTTTAGCTCTTTGATTTCTTTGTTCATGTGTTCTTTAAATTTGTCGAATTCCTTGATCATGTTTATGACTGTTCTTTTAAATTCAGTGTCCTGGGTTCTCTAGGGGGTTCTCCTTGTGCTCCTCTAGAGGATTACTGGTATTTGGTGGTGATATGTTATTTTGGTTTTTCATGTTATATTTTATTATTCTTTCATTGTGGTTTTGGCATGTGAATTTCTTTTGTTGTTTATGGTTCTGATAGGAGAATAAAGTTGAAGTATGCTTCTGTTTGTATTATCTGGGTTCCTGGATGCTTTCTTTATTGGTTATGTAAAGCTGGTTGGTACAGGGTTCACGTTCTTTCAGGTTTATTTTGGAGGGAACTGATGGCTTTAGATCAGCTATTCAGGGGTACCCACAGAAGCCCAATCCAGGTTCCAATCAGGTACGCTCTGGCTTTCTTCACCATGTGGAGGCAGGATCCAGGGTCTCTCAGGCAGTCCTGTGGGTTGTCAACCCTATGCCAGAGGGAGGCCAGAGTGGGGCCAGAACTTGGAACTCTCTGGGGCTCTGCTGAGCTCCCAGCCTTAGCCTACCAAAGCCAGATCTGCCCTGGGGCCTTGGGAGGGGCCTCACAAAATCGCAGGTAGGGGGATGGTACAGCACAATTAGGGGAAGCTTACCACCACGTGGAGGCAGGATCTGATCTGGGGGCTGTCAGGCTGTCCCCTGGGTTCTCAGGCCCTTTGGTAGTTGGAGGCTAGACAGAGGCCAGAACCTGGCATTCAACTTGCAGTCTGCTGAGCTCTGAGCATCTATCCTGATGGAGGAGGTCTGAACCCACCCTCTCAGGCTGTCTGCTAGGATCTTGGCCTTACCTTACCAAAGCCAGTTCTGCCCTAGGGCCTTGGGAGGGGCCTCACAAAATCCCAGGTAGGGGGGATGGTATGGTGCAATTAGGGGAAGCTCACTACCACCATGTGGAGGCAGGATTGGGGGCTGTCGGGCTGTCCCCTGGGTTCTCAGTCCCTCTGGTAGTTGGAGGCCAGAACCCCACACTCTCTGGTGGTTTGCTGAGCTCCGAGAAGCCTGTCCTGGGATTTTGTCTCGTTTGAATTTATGCCAGCCTTGCTCACGCTGTCACAATTGCTATGAGTTCAATATAAGTAACTGCCCTGCTGTCTGGAAAACACTATTTCTTTATAGTAATTTAACGCCTCTGGCTCTTAAAATTTTTCTGCCCCCTCTTCCACTATGATCTCTGAACCTTAAAAGGCAGGGTTTTGATCTAGGTGTCCCATTCAGGGCTTAGCAGTCTCTTATTCTCTGCTTATTGACCAGTTGTGGGTCTCTGTGTTAATCACCATCTGATGCAAGAAGAAGCTTCTCTGGTGAGAGCTGAGAGATACATTAATCTATTGGTATAACAACAAGCAATTAGGAGTTGATTTAGTACTATGTACCTGTAGCAGAATAATAGTAGTAGATTCACCTGTACGGCCTGTGACCTGTGACAGGTTCCTAGGCCTCGTATCAGTGTCAGGTGTGGAACCCATCTTGTGAAGTAGACCTTAAATACAAACAGAAAATGGGTGGTTACTCACATACCATCCATGCCACTATTGTATCAGTAGGCCTATCTTGACCAGGCCAGTTGTTATTGTAGCTCACAGGGTTCACAGCTGGACAAAACTGGTGATTAATTTTCTCTTCTGGTAGTAGGCACAGCACTATAAAAGCTAGCCAAGTAGGGATGAAGCCTCGAAGTCAGTACCAGCCTGATTTCTCTTTGTTTGGTCTATGACTCTGGCAGATAACCAAGAACAGTATTGTTTGAGGGCCTATGGGACCCCTGGTCAACAGCTTCAAAAGATGCAGTCCATTTCTGGCTTTGGGCTTTGCATTTGCTAGTCCCATGGTATCTACTAGGTACAATGTCTTCCTGTTATAACTTAATTCCATTTGATACCTTTTTTATTGTATATGTATATACTTGTTCTATGGACTTGTCCTCCACCTGGCAAGCTAGACTGGCAAGCTGTGGACAGATGCCTTTTTCTCAAGCTGGGATTCACCTGTTTGCTTCAATCACCACAAACAAACTTTCTGTAGGAGGAGAGGGAAAAAGAGAGGCAGTTATACCTTCCATCCAACCAGCTGGCCTGAGTGGTACATGGGTGAGGGACTAAGGATAGGGACGAGGGAAGCCAAAGAGAGGAGGTGGCCTTCACCATTTTGGGCAGCAGCCAGGTCACAGGGTGTCTGCCATGATGTAGAGAGAAGCCCATTCGTGCCCACACTTCTGTAAGAAACCCCCTCACCCATTGATCTGTATGGAAGCCCAATAAATCCTTTGGTTCCCCAAACTATAGTTTGGAGAAAAATTATACCTTGTTTTGTCATAAAGATGGTGGGAGGAGGGGGCTGGATGCCACACATGCCTCCCAGAAATAATTTTAGCTTTACTTTAGCTGCTAAGTTTCTGTATGATTTTTTTCTAAAGGCCTTTAGTGTTCATTGTTCCTCCTCTTCCCTTCTCTGCCCTGCCATCCTGTTCTCCACCCCATTTAATCTTTCCTATTCCATTACTCCCCTCTCTTTCTTTCTTTATATCTCTGCATTCTATCTTCCCTCTTAGGAAGCCTCTCCCATGGCTTCTTACTAGTTTCCCGATTTCTATGGATTTTCTAGTTGAAACATGCATATCTAAAGATTGAAAGCCAGCATCCACTTATTAGATAACATGTGACGTTTGCCTTTCTGGGTCTGGGTTACCTCACTTAGGATGATTGCTTCCATCCCCATCCATTTACCTGCAAATTTTATAGTTTTGTTTTTCTTAACAGCTGAATAATATTCCATTGTGTAAATGCCCCAATTTCATCATCCATTCATCAGTTGATGGGCATCTAGGTTGTTTCCATTTCCTGGCTATTATGAATAAGAATCAAAAAACAAACAAAAAACAACCCAATTAAAAATTCGGCAAGGAGCTAAACAGAGTTTTCAGAAGATGAAATGTAAATTACTGACAAATATTTTTTAAAATGTTCAACAGCTTTAGCCATCAGGGAAATGTAAATTAAAATGACTTTGAGATTTTATCTTACCCCAATCAGAATGGCTAAGATCCAAAATAAATGAACAAAGACAAATGCTGGCACGGATGTGGGGAAACGGAAAGACTTATTCACTGCTGGTGGGAATGCAAACTGGTTCAGCCACTATGGAAATCAGCATGGAGGTTCCTCACAGCTAGAAATAGACCTGCCACATGATCCAGCCATCCCATTCTTGGGCATGTACCCAAAGACTCTATATCCTTCTACAGAGACACCTGTTCATCCATATTCATTGCTTTCAGGTCTTCAACATTTTTTTTACATTTATTTATTTACTTAGTGTGTGTGTGTGTGTGTGTGTGTGTGTGTGTGTGTGTGTGTGTATGGCAGCACTTATGTGGAAGTCAGAGAACAATTTGGTTCTCTCCTTCCACTACATGGGTTCCAGGAATTGAACTCAGGTTGTCAGTCTTGGCAGCAAGTACCATTACCCACTGAGCCATCTCATCAGCCCCCTCTTGCTTTTAGGCTTGTAGTAAGACAGTATATTATGGTGAGAACATACAAGAGGCTCTTCTGATCGATAGCAGCAGTTGGCAGATGGGGAAAGCAGCCTCAACATCTCCTTCATGCCTTTCCCTTTCCCCCAGTGACTTAACTTCCTTCCCCTCCCACCACCTTCTAGGTTCTACCACATTACAGAAGCAGCACAGGCTGACCAAACCTTCAACACAGGGGTCTTCAGGTGATACTCACCAAACCAGAGCACTTTTACTACCAGCTCCATGCAAGGGATGCATCCAAGTTCTTGGGATGTCCCACTGCAGACACTTTCAGCACTGTGTTCATGTCTTGCCTCTGAATTAGGACTAGCTTTTGTTAGACATGACACTCCTAAGTATTGCGTGTTCTTCCAACCCTCATTTGTCTTGTATGTGACCTCAGAGCATGTATTCACTCTCCAGCTCAAGGAGGATGACCCCTCTCCAGACATCACTGGTTTCAAGGAAACAAACAAGAGCTTGATAATTGGGCCTTCTAAAGGAATGTGCGTTCCTGTCCCTTTTCCCGTAAATTCACTGCATTCTTCAGGCCCCCTGAGCCTTCTAAACACTCTGGCCAAATGATCTTGAAATTGTTTTTCTAACCACAATTATCTAAGTCTATTTTCTTTTCTTTTCCTTTTTCAAGTGTCCAGTTGTAGCCACTTGGTTTTATGGAGCCAGGGAGGGGAGGCCAACAAAGCCTTTCAGGGTCAGGATATTTTCTGCAGTTATGGTCTGACAGCCTTCAGGGAGGACAAGAGGCAGTCCACAGCTTGAATCACTGTGATGACAAGGCTATGATCTGGGGCATATTATCCCCTACATTACCCTAAATATTGACAGGGCACAAAGAGAACGTGAGAGAGAATCCTAGACCTCCATCTCCTAACTGGTCCATCAGTGGAGCTTGTCCACTGGTTCTTTTCCATGCCAGTAGTGGGTTCTCCTGGGCCCTTGATGCTGTGTGTTGAAGTCATTGTTATCTGAGCAGCTTTGCTTGCACTGAGCTCCTAAAGTCTACACCTGACATCAGGACTGGGCTCCATTTGTGCTTGAAAAGGGCATTCAGTTTCCACATTCACATGACCCAGAAAGCTCAGTTTTGCTCTCAAAAGTGCCTGGAACCTGAGACACAAAGAGCTATGAATGAGTGGAGGAAATTCTGGAAAAGAAAATCCAAGCAGACCAAATTGCCTCCACACTGCCTGCATCCTCTCGACCCATCATCTATGACCCTTTCTATCCCCTTCTAGGCAGCAGCAAGCAAGACACCTCTGCCTCTATTTTTTCTTGTAAATATAAAATTACTGCCCCCCAGGGGCTGGAGAGATGGCTCAATGGTTAAGAACACTGGCTGTTCTTGCACAAGTCCCAAGTTTGAACCCAGCACCCACATGGTAGCTATAACTGTCCATAACTCCAGTTCTAGGGGATCCAACAGCCTCTTCTGTCCTCCACGGGCATTGCACAACACAGGTGCACTTACCTACATGCAGGCAATACACACATACACATAAAATAAAATTAAAAATAATAAAATTAAAAAAATTACTACCCCCAAAGGAAGCTCCTTGGACAGAAAGCTTAAAATTTGGCAGAAAATCAGAACACTAGGTAACTGCTCGGTGCTGCTAGAGAAGGTGCCTCTCATTGTCTGGGTGCCCTTTACACCTGGGGTGTGGTGTCATACGGAGCAGGCCTTTCTTCCCTTTCACAACCCTGTCACTAGCTCCCCTTGAGAACTGTATACCTAAAGTGAGGCAGTTTTTCTGCTTTTCCAAATGTGATTCTTTGACTCCAGTAAGTCATCAGGAAGGACTGGCATGCCGTTGGTATCTCTCATTAAAGTCTCTCAAAATGAATTTTCAGAACTCTGAGCAGGATGCCCTCTAAGTTCCATGACATAGGCAACCAAAAGGGCTCATAAAAATAGGTGTGTGGGGTCCACAGGTACCCAAAACAGGCTCCCCATGTCCTCTCAGCTGTGAACACTTTTTCTTTGATGTCCCCCCTCCACCCCCTGCTTGCTACCTCCTCTTGATGTCCATTTGCTTTCCTCGGAGCAGAACCACTGAAGGATACTGAGTCAAGGGACAATGACGATGAAAGCTAGCCATTAGGGTTCCTAGGGTGCCATTTTTTAGAGACTGTGGCACATTGTTAGATATCTGTCCCTCAGAAAAATCATGGAGGTGTGTATTTAGGCTGGAGCAGAGGCACAGTGAGCTCCAGGATGAATAGTAAATCTGATTCCAAGCTGCTTAGTAAGTAGGGACACTTTAAACTTGAGCGTGTTTGTTGCTACTGCTGTTTTTCTGGGGGTTTAATGCAATCTCTCTCTCCTCATCTCCCAGTGTAAAAGAAACCTTCACCTAGTTGGCACTGACTTCTGTATTTCATGTCTCCCTAATTATTTCCATACTGTGGATCCAGATATGGTGAATTGATAGGCATGATTGGCAAGGACTTTAAGATATGAGGAGTTTGAATCATGCTTTGTTCCTTCTCTCTTGCTTCAAATGGTGCCTGTCACTCAGGGACTCTCCCTTTAAATATTTCTCTCCACTCTCCTTCCAAATATTTCCATTTAATTTGAAAAGTATGTAAAATCTCTTCTAGCTATAGTAACAGGTCTTGTTCCAGAAGCCTAAGAATCTTAGATACTAGCAAAATGAGCTCTCACTCATGGACTTTGCCCCCAACTCTGTCCCATTGTGTCCATCTATCTGAGAAAGAGCGGAGGTGGTCATAGCCCTAGTTCCATCCCAGCATTTTGGAGGTTATAGAATTTGAACCTAACTACGAAATGAATTACTGAACTGAAAGGAATGAACATTTTATAGCTCTTACAGCACAGTTGGAGACTTTCCCAAAACAGCAGAGATTCTCACACCCACAGATTGGAAACTAGTACCAGTTGAAAGCTCCCTGAGTTGGAAGGGAGCTGCGAGGTCATCTGAAAGCAGTATAGGAATCCAGTTCCTCTTGATGGCCATAGCCACCAGCCACTCAGCACCTCTGCAGAAGGTCAGGGACACTAGACTGTCTGATGGCTTGAGGCTCTTTGAGCCAAAGCTATATTAAGCCCCAGTCCACCTACCTCTGACTTGAAGTGCCTGCCATATGTCTGGTCCTGACAGCTGGGAGCAGGAAGGTAAGGCACATTCACTGTCTGCCTGAAGGTCACAGTTAGTGATGACTATGAAAGGACCACTACAGTGATATAGACAGCAGCCCTAATCAAGTTTAGAGCTTTCAGGACAGAGTTGCTCTTTGGAAGCACTCATTAAAAGTTATTCTTTGTCTTCATAACAGCCCTATACTTTAAAAATGGTGTCACATTTTTGCCTCTAGTCTGAAGGTTTGCTGTCCTCATTATGAAATGTACCACTCCTCATCTAATGCTCCTTTGAAGGGTCACCCCCAAGGTGAGCCTGTGCTCACTCCTGATGTGTCCCAACCGGAGCACTGTGCACTCATTATTTCCCACTCCCAATGCATGGGAGCACTATGAAAATCATTTCCCCTGACCTCAGTGTTCTGAAAATGAGACCACTGCACATGGTCCTGTGTTTCACATTCATTCTTTGATGAGCAAGCCCCAGTGATTTCTGCCCAAATAGATTCTGGACTAGCACATGCCACCCCAGAGACTCTACTTCCTTTGTACACTGAAAGATCATACAATGAGCTGATGGACTCCAGCCTGTGGTTCATTGAGTCTGTACTTCCTGGCAGGAGCCAATGCCTTGGGCCATGGAGCTTGAACCCCTCTGTCCTTATTACTTTGAATGTCATCATATAGACTCTGCTTTGAAGGTCTAATGTCTTCCTGAAAGTGACACATCCCATGTTTATCCCAGCTCTGATCTAACTAATACTGCTGAAAAGGGAAATAAGTTTGTCTTGGTGTGACTTATTATAAAACATATGTAAGACCTCTCCCACCTAAAGCTTATAGTCACAGTAACTAGCTAGTTACAACTCTCATTTATAAAATCATATCAAGCATTTATTTTTTCACAAGGTAAAATACACATTTTAGAGATTACACAATTTTCATGGGCTATATTGGAAAACACAGCCCCTCAGTCCTTTCTCTACCTCAGCCCTTTCCAGGGACAAAAATGTTCATGTGTTCACCTGTTTCTAATGGCTCTCTATTCCACTTGGCCATGTGACTCCTTTATACTGCCATTGATTATGTCCAATATGTGTTCATTATTTGAGAATTTCACACAATGTATTTTGATCATATTCAAATCCCTCTCCCAACTTTACCCAGATCCCCCTCTCTTTCTCTATCCACCAAACTTTGTGTCCTCATTATTTTTTTTTATATCCATCGAGTCCAATTAGTGATGTCTGTACTCTTGGGTATGATACCATTGACTGGGGCAAGGTCGGCCTACTAGGCATCATACCCTTAAAGAAAACTGACTCCCTCCCCAAGAGGCTCTCAGTTGTCCATAGTTCCTCAGCTAGGGATGGGACATTGTGCCCACCTCCACCCTCCATGTCTGGCCTGAACTTGCACAGGCCTTGTACATAGTGTGACAACTGCTTTGAGTTCATATGTGCAACTGTTGTGCTCAGAAAACGCTTTTTTTGTATTTGTCCAATGCCTCTGGATCATACAATCTTTATGCCCCCTCTTCTATGATGATCCCTGAGCCTTAGGAGGAGGGGGTGTGATATACATATCCAATTTAGGGTGAAGCACTTTGCAGCCTCTTATTCTTTGCACACTGACCAGTTGTGTATCTATGTATTTGTCCCCATCTATTGCAAAATGAAGCTTCTCTGATGAGGGTTGAGAAACTCACTAATCTATAGATTTAATGATGTCATTAGGAGTCAGTTTAATACCACCACCATTAAAATAGAATTTTAAATTAAAATTTTGATGAGAGCATAATAGTAGTAGTAGATTCTCCTCTAGAGCCTATGACCTGTCTAGTCACAAGTTCTTGCCCCTAATAACAATAATAGGTATGAGTTTCATTTTGTGGAGCAGACCTTAAATCCAATCATAAAGTGGTTGGTTACTCCCATAACATCTGTGTCTCTATCGTGTCAGTGAGCATATCTTGCCAGCCCAGTCTTTATTGTGCCTTTCAGGGTTCACAGCTGAGTAAATGATTACTTTTCTCTTCCAGTAGCATGAGTAGCACCTTCTAGCACTGCAAAAACTAGCCAGGAGGGATGAAGCTTTGAGGTCAGCACCAGCTTGATTTTTCCATTTCTATGACTCAAGTATGTGGTGCTTTCAGCAATAGAGTTTTATCGTCAAGTTCTGGAGGGCAGCCAAAATCAATGGCAATAGCTTGTAATGTTTGGGGGTCAATGGGCCTCCACTGGTCAATAACTCCAAAAAAGAGAACCCATTCCTGACACTGGGCTTTTTTATCTGTTAGTCTCTGCTGTCCTATTGCTGTCCTGTTATAGGGCACCTCCATTTAAACTCTTTCTCTCTTTTTTTTTCTTTCTTTCTTTCTTTCTTTCTTTCTCTCTCTCTCTTTACCATCTATCTATCATCTATCTATCTATCATCTATCTATCTATCATCATCATTTATCTATCATCTATCTATCTATCTATCTATCATCTATCTATCATCTATCATCTATCTGTCTGTCTGCCTGTATGTCTGTCTGTCTATCTATCTGGAATCTCATACAGTAGTAGACTTCCATATGACTTTTTCAAAAGGTCTCTGGTGTTAGCTACCCCTCCTGCCTCCCCCATCCTACTTAACCCTTTCAGTTCCATTATTTCCCTTTATACTACTGTGTTCTATTTTTCCTCCTTTGAAAGTTCCACCATGACCCCTTGCTAATATGCATATGTAAAGATTCAAAGATGACATCTAAAAATGAGAGAAAAGATCTGATATTTGTTTTTCTGTGTCTCAGTTACTTCACTCAGAATGACTGCTTTTCAAGATCCACCCATTTACCTTCAAATTTCAAATTTTCATTTTTCTTAGTAACTGAATACTATTTCATTGTGTAAATGTACCACATTTTCAATAAACTTCAGATTGAAAACATTTTTTAAGCCAGGCGTAGTGGTGCACACCTTTAATCCAAGCATTCCAGCACTTGGGAGGCAGAGGCAGGCATATCTCTGTGAGTTCAAGGCCAGCCTGGTCTACATAATGAGTTCCAGGGCAGCTGGGGCTACAGAAAGACCCTGTAAAAAAAGAGAGGTCCTGGAAATAAACCAACTATGCTATGCCCACCTAATCTTGACAAAAGAAGCAAAAACATACCTTGGGGGAAAAAAAGATAGCCTATCCAATAAGTGATTTTCGCAAAAATTTATATTCACCTGCAGAAGAATGAAATTAGATTCACAAATTTCACCTTTTATAAAAACGGTCAAAGACCTTAATTTCTCCCATTCTGTGGGCTGTTTATGTGCTCTGCTGATAATTTCTTTTGCTGTACTGAAACTTTTTAATTTCATGCAGTCCCAACTGCTGATACTTAGAGCTAGTTCTTGGGCTGTTGTTCTGTTCAGAAAGCTCTTACCTACTCCCATGTTCTAAAGAGTATTCTCTATGTTTTTATCTAGAAGGTTCCTTCTTTCTTTCCCTTCCTTCCTCTGTTCCATTGGTCTACCTCTATGTTTTTATGCAAGTAGCAAGCTGTCTTTTCTAAATTTTTATTTCTTTATTATTTTTATTTTATGTGTATGAGTGTAACGCTTGCATGTGCATTAGTGCACCCATGTCATGCAATGCTCATGGAGGACAGAGGGGTTGTTGGATCCCCTAGAGTTACGGACAGTTGTTATTTGCCATGTGGGTACTGGGATTTGAACCTGGGTCTTCTGCAAGAACAGCCAGTGCTCTTGACCACTGAGCCATCTCTCTAGCCCCCCAAGCTGTCTATTCACTATCACACTGAAATATAATTTGAGGCTGGGCATTGTGATGCCTCCAGCTGTGTTCTGACTCCTTTGGACTGCTTTAGCTATTCATGGACTTTTTCAATTCCATGTGAATTCCTGGATTGTTTTATTCTCAATCTCTGAAATACGACCATTGGAATTTTGATATGTATTGCATTAAATCTGCAGATTTTAATTTTGGTAGTATAGCCATTTTCACATTGTTAATTATGCTAATCCAGGAGCATGGAGGGGCTTTCCATTGTCTAGTAAATTTTTTGATTTCCTTTCTCAGAATCCTGAAGTTTCATTATAACATTCTTATCTTCTTTAGTGAGGTGTATTCCTAGGTGCTTAATTTGGGGGAAGCTGTTTTGAATGGGATTTTTTTCCTAATTTCTTTCTCTGAGAGTATATTGTATGCACTGTTTTTATAATGTATTTATATTAATTTTGTATCTTGAAACTTTATTGTAAGTGTTTATAGATCTAGAAGTTTTCTAATAGATTCTGTAGGGTATTTTAAAGTATAGAATCATGTCATTTGCAAATAGGGTTCATTCGACTTTTTCCTCTCTTATTTTCATCTCCTTTATGCTTTTCTATTGTCTAATTTATAAGACAGTGAGTCATATAAAGTAAGAGAGGGGAAAGTGAGCACCCTTGTCTCATTCTTGACTGTAGAGGAAATGGCTCACAATATGTCTCTCTTTACTATAATGTTAGCTATAGGTTTGCTGTATGTAGCCTTTATTATATACACTTGTGTGTGTGTGTGTGTGTATGTGTGTGTGTTTTAAATGTTTAAAAAAGTCAAACACTAAAAAAGTTCCTTAAATAAAATCATAATTGCAGAACTGGAAGTTCAATTTGATGATTTAAAAGTTAAAAAAATGTAAATCTAAAAAGAAGAATATAAAAAAACAGAAAATAGAAAAGAAAAAGGTAGAAAATTAGTGGATCCTACAAGACAGTAGAAGTTCCATGGAAAGGAAACCAAAACTGGAAGAGGAAAAATAATAAGATAATACCAGAAAAAAATGTCCAGAACAGAAAGGGACATGTTTAGAAGGGAGGAAACAAAACAACTCACCCAAGACTCATCATGATAAACTTACAGATCATGATAGATTATGGACAAATGGAAGTCCTAAGTTTCTACATAAAGAAAATAACAAAATCATCAGGTGATATTAGAGGCAAGTAATAATAAGAACACAACCTATCAGAACCACTAGGACATAGCCAAGGCTGTCCTAAGAGGAAAGTTTATAGCAATAAGCACTCACGCTAAAAAAAAAAAAAAGTCCAAGAGATGAGCTTTTCCAGACTTGCCTTAGTTAATGCATCTCTAAACTTTCAGTAGAGAAGCACTCATACAGCAGATGGCAGTTAACACAGAGAACCACAACTGGCCAACATGCAGAGAATAACAGGCTACAGATTGCTTACCCCTAATTAGGACTCCTATAGCAAACTTCTGCCTCCTGAGGATCAGGGGTAATTGCAGAAGTGGGGACCAAAAGATTGTAAGAGCCAGAGGTAGTGGATGATCACAAGAAACAGGAGTTTCCAGACAGCTAGTCAGTAGCTCATATGAACTCAGCAATGGCAATAGCATGAACAAGTCCCATGTAAGCTGAAGCCAGACAAAATCCCAGCATAGACTGAGGGAATGGATAAGAAACCCCAAGCCTACCTGACAAAACTATTGACAACTTGTTTAAGGGTGAGAGTCTTAGGTTGACCAGGATCCACTCGGTAGATGAACCACATGGAAGTGCATTTGGGAACACAAATCTGACTCTATAGGTCTTTCTCTCTTGCTGAGGGGCTAGTAAAGGGGGTGCAGATATTGGAAGGGATCTAAATGTGATCAAAATGTATAAAATTAGCAAAAATTCTATTAAAAATTAGTAAGGAATCTAGCTTGTTGTGGTGGCACACACCTTTAATCCCAGCACTCTGGAGGCAGAGGCAGGCAGATCTGTGAGTTCATGGCCAGAATTCTTTGCTTGTTTAACGAACACAATATCTCCCTTACTTCTCAGTATAGTAATGGCTTATTTTAAAATGTCTTCAGACAGTACCAATATTTCCAGCAGTTTCTCATTTTATTTTTAAAAATATTTTATCTTTATTTTACATGTAAGTGCATCTGTGTCATGCAATGCCCACGGAGGTAAAAAGAGGGTGTCAGATCCCCTGGAACTGGAGTTATGAATGCTTGCTAGCCATCACATGGGTGCTGGGAATCAAACCAGCGTCCTCTGCAAGAGCAGCCAGAGCTCTTAACTGCTGAGCCAGCTCTCCAGCCCGTTTTTCATTTTCTATAACTCCAAATCAAGTTCTGTTTTTGTTTATTTTAATTCAAGCTTAATTGAATTAAAATTTTACTACAATTGGAGAGTATTTTTGAGTTAAGATTTTCATTTCCTAAATTTTGAAGAATGTATTTCTAGGACAAGTTTCCAAAGTGTTCTTAAAAATAAATATTCCTCATCTGAGCATGGTAGTTCACTCTTGCAAAGACAGCATTTGGGAGGTTGAGGAAGGAAGATTATTTTAAGTTTCAGGATGGCCTGAGCCACATTGAGTGTTCCGGACCAGTCTGGGCTACCAAATGAGATACTACCTTCAAAACCAAAATGAATGAATGAATGAATGAATGAATGAATGAAAGTGCTCCTGGTTGAATTTTATATAAGATTTATAGTATCTTTATTGTTATTTTCCATGGTTCTAAGGGCTCAAACCTATAACATCAAACATACTGGTAAGTATTCTACCATTGAGCTACAGACCAAAGGTCCTTTATAACATTTTAGTCTTTATTTCTAGAGATTGTCTTCTGAGAAAGTATATTTGTTGTTGTGGAAAAGAGGAAATGGGAAATGGAGTGAGAAGATGACTTAGAATTAGGTCTACAGATGGGAAAGGGAAATGGCTCAACTAAGTGAGAAATCTTGACTGCGACAGGAGTGCCTACTATGCCCGAGCACCACAGGGCATGAGTGCTTTACAGAGATTATGTCGCTTAATCTTCAATTAAAAAAATTAACGTGTGTGTGTGTGTGTGTGTGTGTGTGTGTGTGTGTGTGTGTCCCCCCATGCAAGTGCACGCCACTGTGTACATGAAGCCAGAGGACGGCTTGTGAGAGTTGGCTCTCCTCTGTTGGGTCGATGGAACTCTGCTGGGCTTGGTAGACATTGCCGTTATCCACTGAGCCATCTCGGTGGCTCAGATCTTCAGTTTTGTAATGTGGTTTTCTTCTTTTGCATGTAAAGAAACAAGCTTGGGGAAGTCAAGTAAAATGTTTAATCTACCTCAATAGAAGACAACAGGGCTGGTCTTCAAGCCCAATTTTGCCTCACTCCAAAACCCCATGACCTGCAACACAGCTCAGCCCCAGCCTGGAGTCTAAAACCGTTTCCAGAGATGAGACAATCACCTTCCTTTGAGTCCCTCAGAAAGAAGAGCCAGAGATGGAGCTGTGGGTTTTAGGATGATTCCTTATTTGGGAGAGTTAGTTTTCCATACTTTTTACTTTGAGACTCTGGCCCCAGTGAGGTAATGCCAGCTCTTCCTAGGGTCTCTTAAAACATCACACAACCTTCCCTCTATTAAGATGCAGTTTTAATGACAATTAAGCTGACCTCTCCTCAGACAGGCAGTGGCTCAGCACTGCCGGTTATCTGGATGCTGCCCGTTATCTGGGCACTGCTTTCACAAGTCCACAAGCTTCACAGGCAGCTGGCTCCTGAGAGTTCTCATTTGGCTGCTTTGCTGATGGTGCTTCAGAGGTGATGAGCTGTGTGTGAGGCCCCTTCAGTCCAAGGCCCAGAGGGCGTTCTGCACCAGGGCCTGTGCACAGAGATCAGAAACTTCTGGACTTTGTGTTCTACTCAAAGAAGGAGGTACGCAAATGGAAACCTATCTCAGCAGGCTTGTAGTTATATTTTGGGCCACACCAGAAGGGAAGAACAAGCCTGCCTTGCTTTGAATGGCTTTGCATTTTTTAATTTCCAGGTTATTTTGCTTTCGCTGTTATTATTTCACACACTCAGGCAATGGAAAAGGAAAAGAGTGATATCCTTCGAGTTGGGCGTGGTGGCACCTGCCTTTAGTCCCAGTACTTGGGAGGCAGAGTCAGGCAGATCTCTGTGAGTTCTAGGCCAGCCTGATGTCCATAGAGAATCCAGGCCAGCTGCAGCTATAGGGAGACCCTGCCTCAAACACACACACACACACACACACACACACACACAAAAGGGTGATATCCTTCTACCCCAAGAGATGTAAGATCCTATATTTTTTGGTACTAGAAAATTTAAATATCCAACCAAAGCCTTAATTGGAAAACCCCAAAGAAATGTGGCCAGTTTCTGGGCTAAAAGTCAATATGTCCTTGGGCCTGTTAGCAACACACTCTGTTCCAAAGGCCAAAAATGTCAAAAGGATTTGGAGCTTGTATGTAATCCTTAAAAGATTTTAGGGTTACGTCTTCAGAGGGGGGAATGTTGGAGGAGAGGGAGTGGGCATGGATTTGATCAAAACATCTTATATGCATGTATGAAATTCTCAATAAAGTTTTTGTAAAAGTTAAAAAAGAAAATCCTAGAGAGAACCAGTTGTTGTCCTGTTATGTCTTGCACCAGGGACTTACCCTGGCAGGTAAAGACAAAGTAGAATTCCCCTAGTGCCTTCGCAGTCTGAGAAGGATGCCACCTGCAAGGAAGCATTTGCAGCTGGCTCTGTGGCTTCTTGCTCTGCTTGGTGTAACCAAGACCACTCACCCTGGCATGGAGGGGCAAACGGATGTGTCCTAACTTTTCAGCCCCAGAGAGGAGGTGATAGTCTCAGCTATTATTATTATAGTCAGTAGCCCTTCTCCAAACAGAGGCATGTGTAGCTATCTCAAGTTGCATGTTAACAGAGTTCTCAGGAAAGCAAAGTTTCCAGTCGCCTTCTTGATAAACACATTCTTGGAAAGGGCAGCCTGCTACCTACTGAGAGACCCTGGGGAAGATATTTTGAGCAACTCTGAGGCCGTCTGTCTGCACTCTTTGTTCTCACAGTTTGAAGTCCACTCCAGCTTAATTATCAGGAATGAGGAGTTAGCATCCAACTGGCAGTTTTGATCAATATCTGTCAACCAGAGTCAGGTGGGGAGCCAGATCCCAGGACATGGAACATTCCAAGCCCTTCTCTTAGAGATGACCTTCTCTCTACCATCTAGTCACAGGATGCGAGGTAAGGGGCTAGGGAGAGCTCTATCAGAGCCCACTGCCCTGGATTTATGCTGTGTTTTCTTTCACTAGCCCTCTAACCTGCACGGTCGTGTTCTGACGCCCAGCACAAAGGGTCAGACTTGCTACTAGAGTGATGGACTCTTGAAGTACAGTTCATGTCCTGAGTAAACTTTATGGCTCCAGTTGAATAAGCCCCTTCCATGTGCATTCTTGGTCTCAGAGGCTGTTTATCCATAAAGTCTGCTTGATGCTCTTGGGATCCTCTCTCTTCATCACATTTCTATCCCTGAAGCCCCAGACCATTGGATCCATGGAGACCTTTTCCCATGAGGCTTCAGGTCTGCCCTTTACTTTCAGTAGTGAATGAATCTCCTGCAATGCATTAGCATCTTTATTCTTCTGGTATCTCTTACATCTTCCAAATAATTCTGAATTGCTTTTTACAACTATTGTATCAAATCCCCTGCTTGGCCCTAAGAGCTGCTGAGTGGGAAAGACTGTCTTTACGTACCATGACACAGTCCCTGTCCTCTAACTCTGCTGACATCTTTCTCCCTCTACTTCCTTCCTTCATTAGTTCCCTTTCACTATTCAGTTGAGGCAATAAAATCACATAGGCAAAAGGGACTGTGGTGGAATCCAGGGACCCTTCTCATATGATTCCTTTTGCCCCCTCTCTGCACTATCTCTGATGTTCCCCTCCAACCCCCCATTTTAGACATTTTATACCTGCACATACTGCCCACAACCCAAACTCTCTTCCTGAGAAACAATGTTTCTCAGAATATATCTCAATTAAAAAGAAAAATATTTTTGAATCCCAATAGCCTGATTTTGGTTCACTTTTGCCCATACCCCCCAAGCCCAGTGATAAAGATTCTAAGATCCAAACAGAGAATTTTCACAAAGATCACAATGCACACAATCCCCTTTCTTCATTCCGAGGACTAGCTATATCAGCAAGGGGAAACCCAACATGCTGGTTGACTTAGAGCAAAATCAGCAAACTCAATATATATTCATCTCTTATATTATAAATGTTTAATAGAAAATAGGGGTTTTGCATAGGAAATCAGTGTAACATAAAGAATTCATGGACAACAACTGACTCAGGTAGCTTACTGAGGATCCCCAAAGAACAGGTCACAGGCAGTGCATCGCTGCTGCCCAGCCCAGAGAGATGAGAGCACGTCTGTCTGTGCTAGCCTGGCCAGTAGCACTGCACTGAGAACAGCCACTGGCTGCAGTGCCGGGAAGCACTTTTCACATCAATTCTGCACTCTTGAGAGGTCTGAAATGGAAACAAAGGGCAGGCACAGTATCAGAGGACACAGTGAAAGACCTTTCTGGTTATCCAGAAAGGTTTGGTGGGTAGGAGAAGGCTGACTTGTATGGTGTACAGCTTCATGCGCACGCTAGCTGGGAGACCTGGGGGGGGTTCGTTCACCTCTTGCTTCTTCATCTGACTTTTGGAGTGATACAGTTGTTACGGGCTGTTACAATAGGACATGAGACTATCTGGGAAGTGCTTAGTCTAGTGCCTGCACACAGGTCCTTAAGAATTTGTTGAATACAAATTTCAATTATATATATATATATATATATATATATTCCTTGAAGCAGCTGGAACACCGGAAACTTCTGAGTCTATTCTGCTTAGAAATGAGAGGTTGTTGAACAGGAGAGATCCTGTTATCTAACAAGCAGAATGTATTCTAGGTGCATCTCCACCTTCCTAAAGTTGTGGGGAATTGGATAAGACTGAGGACTCTCAGAACTCAGAGCTAAGCTCCTCTGAGAACTTGCTCGTATGAACCTACAGCAATGGTGTCAGCATGCACAAGACATGCAAACTCAATCAGACAAAAACCCAGCATAGAACTGGAGAAAAGAGTAAGAAACCCCAACTTTAGCTAAGGAACTATTGGCAGCTGATCACTGCTGCGTGAGGGAGAGTTGATCTTCTTTAAGGGAGAGATTCTAGATAGGCTGACTAAACCTCAGTGGGTGAACTTGCACTGAGAGACATCTGAGTATACAAAGTTGACTTGAAAGGCCTTAACATGTGTGACAGAATGTATGAAATCTGGTGGGGGGTGAGGGGTGCCGAGAGGGGAAGGGTCTAAACAGGATTAAGTCGTATGAAATGCACAAAAATTCAATAAAAATATTCACTGAGAATATTCTTCAAAAAGAAGAAAGAACGGGAGCTACTTGCAAGAAACCAAGAGGAACCTAACCTACCAAACTATTTTACCACGCATACTGCAGGAGATGGAAGCCACACCACCACTGCAGCTCCCATGTTCATGGGTAACAAACACCTAGAAAGGACAATTGCCACCTTTAATTTGCCTGTACTGAATTCCTGCTGTTCAGCATGGAATTTCTACCCAGTGAGATAAGGCAAGCAAAGGTCCAAACTGCTCTTTTACATCTGAGGCCAGTCAACTGGGGCACATGTAATGATCTGCTTGCATGTAGTTGAGTGTCAGGGAGACGGTGCAGAATGATAACCTTACTTTTTTGCTGATGCTACATGTGTCAGCATCCTGTTAATGAGATACTTTCTGATCCTGGCTAATAGTTTTACAGCCTATTCAGAATCTTGGAACCACAGTGTTGACAACTGGGATCCCTTAGCACCTATTAACCTCAGGGACAAAGTCAACAAGCTCAAGTTCAGGCAGTTCAAAGCCCTTCCCAGGATATGTAGGAAAACCTTCCATGTCCCCCTCCCTGTACATTAGTGATCTGAAGACGTCACTTTCATACCTGTAAACAGAAAGTAAAAGCTGGGGGCTAGAGAGATGGTTCAGGGGTTAAGAGTATTGGCTACACATACAGAAGACTTGGGTTGTGTTCCCAGAACCCACATGGTAGCTAACAGCCATCCTTAACTCCAGTACCATGGGATCTGATACTTTCTTCTGGCCTCCATGGGCATTGCACAACATGGGTGCACTTACATACATGCAGGCAAAACACATAAAATAATAAATAAATACACATAAAGTAATAAATAAATAATTTACAAAGTAAAAGTGATCTATGATTCTTTTTTGTGCAATTTTTAATTGAATTTTTGTAATTTTTATGCACTATAGTTTGATGGTATTTAGATCTGCTCCCCTCTTCACACTTCTCTCCACTCACCTTGCCCAATTTAATGAGCTCTCATATATATAATGGTCTATGGAGTATGATTTGTGTCCCCCAATGTCTTTCAGTGTGGACTCATCCACTGGACTCGTCTACTGGGCTCACCAAGCATCCTAATCCTGTAAGACACTGTCTTTCTCCCTCCCAGCAGCCATGAATTACCAAAGAATTCCTTCGGTTGGATTGGGGTTTCTTACCTACTTACCCTTGTCTGTGCTGGGATTTTGTACGATTTGAGCTTGCAAAGGACTTATGAATGCTTTCACCATTGCTGTGAATTCAAATGAGTAATAGGCAGGCTGCCGGGAGACTTTGTTTCATCGTGGCCATCTATCCACTCGGGCTCCTATAATCTTTCTGCATCCTTTTCTGAAATGATTCCTGTGCCTTTCGAGGCAGAGGTTTGAAATAGCTGTGCTGTTCGAGGATAAGCACTCTGTGGCCTCTTGTTCTCTGCACATTGGCTAATTGTGGTTCTGTGTTAATCACCATCTGCTGCATAAGGAAACTGCTCTGGTGAGAATTAAGAGATACATCCGTCCTAAGTGTAGGCATTGCATTGAAGATGTGTGTCACTTAGGGTTAAACATCTCACAGACCCTTATTCTCTGCGTTTGACAGTTCTGGAATTCTGAAATAGTCTCCATCTGCAAACTCATTTCTTTTAGAGACTACTAATCTGCATGGTCTACACATTAAAAATCGACATGGAGGGTAATGAAATGGGTTTATTTTCAAGTAGGTCTGGCATCCAATTTCAGCTTCATCTTACACCAAAAGTGAGCATTTGTACAAATATCTTAACTATATGCATCTCTATTTAATAACTGCTAGGTGGGGAAGATGGTAGTTAAGAGCTGAATGCGTTGGATGATTAATGCTACAATTCGTGTAAATCCCTACCACCATCCTCCTGAGAGATTGTTCTGGCTCAGGTACGAATTATTTTTGACAAACTGTTTGGGTGTCCATGGCTCTTTTACCCTTTCCAGGCCCTGGATTCAAACACAGACATCAGTAACCAATAGGTTATAACCAGCCCTGTACTGCACATTATGGGAGGGAAACAAACACACTGAACACAGATCCTAGCCTTAAGGAGTAGATGATGAAACCTAAGGGAGCCAATTTATAGATAGATACTGTGAGGCAATTATTTACAGAATCTTCAGAGTAGGAGATCATTAATTTATTTGAGTTTTGATTAACGGACTAAAATTGGTTTACATTTATGAGATAAAATGTAATGTTTTGAAATCAAATTAATAAACATATCTATCATCCCACCTTACTCTCATTTTTCTGACCAGATGTTTGGAATTTAATTGTCTTGATATGTACAATGCATTATTATTGACTGTTAAGTATAGTCACCTTGCTGTGAGATAGGTCTCAAAGCTTATTTCTCCTCTCCATATAAAATGTGTTCCCCTCCCTCCTCCCCTTCCATTCCCTCCCTTCTGGTAGACATCATTATACCCTCAACTTTGTTAAATTCCATAAGTGATATTGTTTATTTATTTATTTTAATTTTTTGGTGTTTTTGAGACAGGGTCTCCCTGCAGTCTCAGCTGGTCTGAAACTATGTAGGCCATGCTGGCGGATAGTCTCCTGCCTCTGTCTCCCAAGTGCTGGGATTAAAGGCGAGCCCCACTGTGCCAGGCTGTATGACATTTCCTTTCTGGAAATCTTATGAAATGGGAATAATAACTAGTTTTCAGACTGGGACTAAGCTACAGAGAAATGATCAGAATATACTTTCTAAGTTAAGCGTGATGGCGTATGCCTTCAATCCCAGCACTCAGGAGGCAGGCCTGTCTTTGTGAAATCAAATGCAGTCTGGTCTACATAGCAAGTTCCAGGCCAGCCATGGATATACAATGAGGCTGTGTCTCAACAAACAACAAACAAAAATCTGAAATACATCTTCAAATGGAAGCACAACAATTTTTTAATCCTGTATTATTTTTATTTTATGTGTATGAGTGTACTGCCTGCATGTATGTAAGTGTACCCATGTTGTGTAATGCCCAGGGAGGTCAGAAGAGGATGTCAGATACTCTGGAACTGGAGTTACTGGTGGCTGTTAGTTGCCACATAGGTGCTGGGAACTGAACCTGGGTCCTCTGCAAGAGCCACCAACACACTTAACCACTGAGCCATCTCTCCAGCCCCCTACAACAAACTCACTACTCAATAGTTTTTAAGATAATTTCATAGTGAACTTTGGTTAGCCCCTTTT
Source organism: Nannospalax galili (assembly GCF_000622305.1). Classification (NCBI taxonomy): domain Eukaryota; kingdom Metazoa; phylum Chordata; class Mammalia; order Rodentia; family Spalacidae; genus Nannospalax; species Nannospalax galili. Next base: position 57,667 of record NW_008360301.1, read on the forward strand.
CTGCATCATGCTGGTTTCCTGTTTGCCCTGGCTTACCTCTTTTTATTATTTTAAGTATACGCTCATTGAAACGTCTCTCCTGCAGATGCTTTGTACCTCAATTGCCTCTCTTTTCCTCTTACTTGGCCTTACAAGTTCCCATGTGACTCTGATGTTCTTGATGTTTTTGAGTAGAAGATAAGGTGCATATTCACTAATCACATGTGAGCAAAGGAGCCTGTGTGTGTGCAGTCCTAGGAATTATGCCACCACCCTTCGAGCTCTGTCCTTAGAATGACCTCACCAGCCCTCTGATACAGCGTTTAACATTTCCACAGTCTCTTGTTCAAATGTCAACTTTGGTTTTGCTTGAGCAAGTTGAGCATCTACTGGAAAACCTTTGGTCTTTAAGGATGGAAGCCATAACGAAAACCTGTAACCACAAAGATCTTGTGTCCAGACAACACAGCTGCTACATTCCAGGCAGTTCTTGCTGTTCAGATTTTGGGTAGAGTCATCCCAGAGCAGAGAAACGAAGTTTAAAATATTCACTATTGAGAACATGGCACCGGTTCCACAGCTGTTGGAGAAAGGATCCTAACCGTCTCAGGCATTGACATGTCTGATACTAAAACCGTGAGAGCAAACTTCTTTCCTGATCTTCTGAGAAAATAGAAGTCTTTGTGCTCTCACTTTTATTTCAGATTTTATCATTTTTTATCTTATGCATATGAATGTTTGGGCTGCATTTAAGTGCATGTGTCTGCAGTGCTCACAGAGGCCAGAAGAGGACATTGGATCCCCTGGAACTAGAGTTACATATGGTTGTGCGCTACCATGTGGGTGCTGGGAACAGAGCCAGGGTCCTCATTTCCAACACTGACATACATGAACAATAACAAAAATCTCTTAAGTGTCTCAGAACTTAAGGCTCACAGCAGTTGTAATGTCAGCTGAGGAACCAGCCTACTCTGGAAGGAGAGGCATGAAGTGCCACCCTGGGCAGAAAGGCCCAGGTGAGTCCATCTAGGTCTTTTGTACTTCCCATAGGAAAATGCAGAGGTGCTGAGCTAGTTTGGAACTACAGGGAAATTTTTTAGTATCAGTGCTAATTGTAGATATGAGAGAACAGGGTGAGGCAAGGCAATAAAACTTGGTTAAGTTTTACAGAAAGAACAGTGATTTTTTTAAATATAAACTTTTCTCTGGAATGTCCCTAGTTCATGAACCAGAGTAATAACTCTCCAGCATATATACGTATAGTGGATGAATGCTCTGGGGGATTTTATTTGATTGCATCAATAAATATCATAGAACATGAGGACTGTGTTCCAGATTTTTCCAAAAATAATCCATTTCCAAAGTTTGGGAATTTGGAATTTCTAACCAGTTGTCTGAATAAATTAAAACTTTTTGAAAACACTTTATGACTGGAGTTCTTGAAGTGTCCTGCAGACTCTTGCATTCTTTCCCCAGAGTGGTGAAGTTACTGCTTCTTTGCACACCTTCTGTGGATGCATCTTCCTCCCTCTAGGAGAAAAATTTAGCAAAACCCATAAGAGGAGTTCACTTTCTCCACCCTGTCTTCTCCCCCTTGGGATCTCACTGGTCTGGATTAGATCTTTGCCCAGCGAAGTTGGCCCTCCTTCCCTTTTCCCTTAATGTTAATCCACTTGTATGGAAAAAGGGGTTGAAGAGGTGAGGAGGGGGTCCAGGCTCTGCAGCAGATGGTTGTCTTTAAAAATCAGCTTCAAAGATGAAATGAAGCCATATCCCACTATGCTCCTGAGCCCATAAACACTAGTGTTTCCAGATAGTCTTTCCGCCACTCTACAGTTCATGGCTATGTGATGTTGATGGTGAGGTTGAGACACTTATTAGACAGAAAGAGCAGATCAGTTGCAAACATGCAGCTGTGTTCAGGATGAGTTACTTAATATTTGTAGGTTGGGGGCTGGAGAGATGGCTCAGTAGTTAAGAGCACTGACTACTCTTGCAGAGGACCTGGATTCGATTCCCAGCACCCACATGGCAGCTATGAACAGTGCTTAACTCGAGTTCCAGGGGAATCCAAAGCCCTCTTCTGACATCCACGGCATTGCATGACACGGGTACATTGACATACATGCAGGCAATACACTCATACACATAAAATAAATAAATAAAAATTTAAAAATATTCATAGATTGTAACTTTACAAAGCCTATGTATCTTACAACTTAAAAAATAATTTTAATTGTGTGTGTATGTGTGTGTGTGTGTATGTGTGCATGTATGTTTGTGCACATGAGTGCAGTGCCTATAAAGGCCAGCAGAAGGTGTCAGATTCCTGGAGCTGGATTTATAGGCAGTTGTGTGCATACCACTTCAGTTACTTGTTTGTGACAAGAGAAACTGAGAATGTACTTGTATTTCAAAAATCTCTATATCAGTTCAGTTTTATTCAGGTTGCACACTAGAACTCTAGACTGTGTCCCAGATGTTGCTTTACTTTTAATTGAGTGGCTACTTGAGGGATTACAGCATGTATACCTGATTTAACAAATCTAATAACACTTCTCTACCCATGCGGTACAATGGTTTTAAAGTCCTTCATTATAACTTACAAGTATTTCTGTACTTTTATTATCAAAAATAATTTTACAAAGTCAATATTGAATAAATTGCTAACATTTATTGCTTTTTATTCCTTCCTACATTTTCAAACTTCTATTGGGATCCCTTCATGTCTACATGTATCCTATAGAATACATTTAATATTCTCCATAATGCAGGACTGCTGACCACAAATAATTTCAGTTAATTTGTCTAAAAAATGTATCATTCATCTTCAAGGATATTTTCACGGGCATAAAATTTCGAGTTTTTATTTTAAAATTTATGCTAACCATGTTGTTTCTTTGTCTTTGGGTTCCATTTTGCTGGAAAATAGGTCGTTTACTAATGCTCTCATGTTTTCTTGTCCAGCTTCTTTGAAATAGTTTTATCCTTAACAGTTATTTAGACTTTGTTGTTAGTTTATTTATAGTTTGTCTTGATGGAATTTCTTGAATTTGTGGCTTGAATTCTTTCTCCACTTCTGAAAAATCTCTACCATTATCACATTAAACTATCTTCTTCCTTAGTTTCTCCTTCTGGGATGCCAGTTCCATGTATTCAAGACTTTCTGTCTCTCTCTCTCCTCTCTCTCTCTCTCTCTCATGTGTACACATGTGCTTAGGGTTCGTGTGGAGGTCAGAGGTCAATATTGGGTATCTTCATTGTTCTCCATCTTGTCCTTTGAGACAGAGTCACTTACTGAACCTGAAACTCATTGATTGACTAGACTGACTGGCCAGTGAGTTCAGGGATCTGCCTATCTCCACTGTCTCCCTCTCCCCTCTCAGTGCTAGGGTTGAAATGTATGCCAGGCTCTTTTATCTGGGTGCTAAGGACCCAAACTCAAGTCCTTATGCCTGTTTTACCCTTATTCTTAGGATGTAAACTAAAGTGAGAGAAATATCCCAGAACTTAGCCTTCCCTGGAAAGCTCTGGACTCAGAGAATCTGAGTTTCCAGCCGACCCCGTAGCTGCTCCTTTAAGATGGGTTTATCCCACTACTCTGTACTTACCACCCCGAGTTCCTTCAGATCCTCAGCCCACAACTCCCTATCTCATTAGCTCTTCAATGCCTGTAAGTAGATGGGTGTCAATATTTGTATAATTCTTATAGCTGTTTTTAAAAAGATTTGTTCAAATTGTTTGGTGTTATTGGGAGCAAAAATTTCAAGCTGAAAATGTTTACACAATCTCCATGGCACATTACCATTGTCAGTATTAATAATAATAAACCTCAGCACCTTCCAAGGTCATGTGGAAGTTGACCACAGACCGAAGACAGCAAGTCTTGCCTCTTGGGTAATACTTGCAGATTTACTCTGACACATTCCTGATCTGTGTCTTCTGTTCTCTGCTTCCTTCTGATTTTATGGTATGTGCCCCGAAAGCAAGCACTATGTGTTGTTTCTTTTCATATAGTTTCTGTATTGTTTTCATGATTTTAAATCCATCATTGGTATTTTCATCTCAAGTGCCATTATTTTTTAAATCCTCTTTTTGTTTAACCATCTTTAACTCCCAAAGCTTCAGGTCTAGGCCTGTCTGTCCTCCTCTGTGAAAAGCATCACCTTCTCTGCTCCTTAACTAGAGGAGCCACCATTGTGGTCTTGTGGTACCTTACCCCAGCAGGACCCTCCTGCAGCAGAGTCCTGTGGAGTCTTCCTAGAACCTCAGAGTGGGCCACAGTTGGCAGGCAACCATGGAGGCCAGTGCGTGGGGTTATCTTATCCAATTATTGAGGAGATGTGTCTGGAGAGGTTTAGAGTAAGATGTCACTCCTCCTGTTTCTGTATTTGGGGACTGTTTCCATGTATTGTAGAGCTTGAGAGACACTGAGTCTCCCATCAAAGAAGAGGATCTGTGATTCATGAAGGAAACACCAAGCCTCGTGATGTAAGAACGAGAAGCAAATGTAAGTCCTTGGTCTACTTTAGTCATACTGCCAGAAATTATTCTACACAATAAACAATAAAAACAAAATGAACTTCTGTAAAGGATACTTATGGTAAGAAGTTTATAAACAATCTCTTTGCTATAATTAGGACACATTTGTTACAAGAAAAAATGCTAAGAGATAGAAAGCAACAGAAAAAGAGAGTGGCGAGGAAGAGAAAAAGGGAACGTGCGGGAAGAGACAGAAGTTTGCTGAGAATCGCCTTCCTCTGGGTTCCCAGTGTCCCCACTATCTCAAGGACCCTCTTCACCTGTCTTCTGGCCATACCAGCCTGGCAGAGTTACCTATTGTTCTCTGCTATCTCTAAATTCTCATTTCCTGATCTCCATTCTGTAATATACCCATCCCTCTCCTTTCCAAACAACCTGGTTTCTGAGACACTTCATAAAAGAGAGATACTTCCCAGGATATATGAATTTACACAATCTACCTGTGCAGAAGTAAGGTTGTGCATCCCTTGATATATCCCCGCACCCAGTGTTGTAATCTTCCCAGGCCATAGCTAGTCACACTCAGGTGCTTTCACTGAAGTGTGACATGCCTGATGGAAGTCTTGTGTTGTGTAATGATGGGACACATTCCAAGAAATGTTAGATAATTTCATCATTATGTGAATATCATAGAGTGTACTCACACGAACTAAGATGACCATGATGTCACTAGGCAATATAATCTGATGGACCTATGATGGAGTGTAACTAAAACATTGCTGTGTAGGGGCTGGAGAGATGGCTCAGCGTTTAAGAGCACTAGCTACTCTTGCAGAAGACCTGGGTTCGAATCCCAGCACCCACATGGTGGCTAACTACCAGCCTGTACAAAATCTGACCTAAATGCTAGAGAATATGTCTGTTGAGATTGAGCCTGAACAATAAGAAAAAAAGACCTTTGCAGCTTTTACCCTCTCCTTTACCCTGTACACACATCTCATTCATCATGTGTGAATGCACAGATTAACTTTCTTATGCCAAATATCCTTTGTAGAAGTCAGTCTGATGAGATAAATACATACACACATACATACATACACACACACATATTCTTTTGGGTGTTAGAAAAAGTAAGCACTTCTAGTATGGTAATTTGTACAGTCTAGACTCTCCTAAATACAAAGAACTTTAATGCTTAGCATCCTCTCTTGCTGCTGATAGCATGAGGGGAGATTTGCCATGGGCCTTCTTCAAGGTACATTTGTCTACTTAATGAGTCCCATTAAGCCATCAAAATGCCAAGGCTAGAAATCCATTCTCCCACTCTTCTTCAGATAATCCCAGCAGTCCGCAACTTTTATTTTTAACTGGCCAAGAGTGTGTCAGAGCTTCTCCTAAACAGATATCCCTGAGGCCAACTGGCCTTCCCACCATCCCTGCAGGTGGTCAGACTTCATCAATAGGCACAAAGCCTGGCATCCAAATTAGCTGACTTCTATCAGTTTTCTCAGCATTAGCATCTAGCCTGTCTGTCACAGATTGAGGCCACTTGGGGACCCCTCTCGCTAGCAGGTACAGAATCAAATAGTCTTCCAGCTGTGACTAGTCACTGGTGCCTGCTCTATGGTTCTGTCTGTTGTCAGATATAAAATACACAAGCAACCCCACTTCAGGGTGTCTCCTTTCCCAAGGATATTTTTAGTTGAAATAAACACTTCCCAGTGTTTCACATTGCTAAGGCACTGATTGGGCTTCTGTCACTCTCTCTTCCTTGCTCCAGTAGGGCCTCCTGTGTCACTCATTTCCCAAGTGCATGCAGAGTAAATTCTGAGTTCTATCTGACTCCAAAGGAGCCATTCAGGGCGATCTCCTGGCCATTTCCTGCCTGTGGAAATGACATCATAGTGACAGAAGCTGTTTGGCAGTTTCATTGTGACATCATCTCCTGGGTTCCGTGTCTGTGGTGCTGCCTTTTGGAGCCCTTTGGGACCTATGAAAAATAATCAGTTTTTAACACAGTCATTTGTATAGTCTAAACTCTGCTAAATATAAAACTTCTTAGAGCTTAGCATCCTTCCAGCTTTGCTGATGGTGTGAGCTTCATGGGTCCTCTCCTCTTCTACAACAGGCATGTGGAACCCACATCCCTTGTCTCCCCCTGCTCACGTCCCTTCTGGTACCAGACCCACTAAAGAGAGAGATGCTTCTAGACTCACCGTGAGATCAAATCTTGATAAGCCCATCCAATGGAAGTTGAAAATATCATACTGAAATGCTTCCCGTCTAAACTACAGGACATCACAGTCCAGCAACACAGAGCACTGCAGAGTGTGGGTTGTTTCCCCAACGACCACAGATGCAAATTCAAAAATTAAAGTCTCATTCCATGGAATGTGTATTGCCATTATAAAGTTGATGAGTTCTAAGTTGAAGTCTAAGTTTCTGTTTGTCCCTGGCAGTAGACAGTGTTTCCATTCGGCCACCACATATTCCTGTGTGCCTTGGAGCAGCTGGGGCAGAGGAGTAACAGGCCAAGCCATTCCTTAACCCTGAGTGTCATCATAAGTTGGGGGCTATCAGTACCCTTAGTTCACTAGAAGAGCAGCTATTCCCTTTGTTTCATATAAGCATCTTGCATACATTATGAGGAATAATTAGCTGGGCCTGGTGGTGCGAGTCTGTAACCCCAGTTAATCAGGAGGCTGAGACGGGAAGATGGCAAGTTTAAGGTTCATCTAAGTTTTATAAAAAGATCAGATATCAAGAATAAATATGTTGGGGAATGCATCTTAGTAATAGAGTGCTTCCCTAGTATACTGAGGGTGCTAAGTTCAATCTCCAATACTACAAAAGGAAAAAAAGAGCATAAACACACAAGCAGTTTACACAAATGTCACTAATATTTGCATAATGATTCAGCGCTTTTGCCTACAATGTGTCATCCTAGCCTCACAAGCTGTGACGTTCAGAGATTCATAGAAGCATTCTGTAGTCATGGAAACGGAGCCTTGAGTTTAGCATGGCTAGAGTCGAATATCAGGATTTAGGTTCTTCTGGCAATTTCTTTCTGACTGAACACTTTCCTGGCAAGAGTTGGTGCTTTCTGCCCTTGCCCTGTAGCTTCTCACAAGCTTGCAGAACATTCAGTTGAACTAGTCAGTCAGAGCTAAGTTTGTGTGTTGACACATGCATACCCAGGGTGACATTGGCACAGAGTCCAGACCTGTCCCCAGAGGCTTCTGCTTGTCCCTGGCAGCAGGCAGCAGTTTCCATTTGGCCACCACATGCTCCTGTGTGCCTTGGAGCAGCTGGGGCAGAGGAGCCACAGGCCAAGCCATTCTTTAGCTCCCTGTGTCATTTGATGGCCTACCTGATAAAAGCCACACTCCTTTGCAAAAAAGCTATGCTCGCCATGATCGCCCCAACCTTCCTCAAACTCATCACTGGCACCCTACTTCCCCATTTCCCTGTTCTTAAACCCACCACTGAGCGTCTGTCATGTCCCAGAGACCTCTGTGTCATTGGGTTACTGAGACCTTCCTTCCTTCCTTCATTCTGGCTCACTGATGCAGACCTGGTTGTACTACTAGCTATGCTCAGGGGAATGGGGACATAGGGGACAGAGGGGACAGAAGGGACAGTGTGCGGTTGAGACCAAGCCCTCAAGAGACCTTGTGATTTTCTCCTTATCCTTCTTGTACCTCTGCCATTGTCATGAGAAAAGCAGGCCTTAAGAAACCAACTTCCAGCCCCCATGTCAGAGGCATGAGGAACACAACTGAGTCTAGTTCAGAGCCTGGAGCCAGACCAGTGGGACCCAGCTAAGCCCCTACTGACCCTCAGGGCTGGGAATGAGAGGCTAAGGCTTGCTATCAGTCATGATGCTTTTGAGGGACTAGGCATCTAGGCAGGAACCCCTGACAGGCAGGAAAGTAAGGAAAGGACCACTGATAAGTAACAGAGACAGAGAACTTGTAGTTTCTTCATCACTGGAGACAAAGGCCTGGAGGCTTTTTCTGCTGTCAGCAGGGCCTCTCTTCTGGCTGACCAGTTCAGATAAGCCTAGTAAGTCCAAGACTGGACCTGGGCTCAGGTCAGCTTGGAGCTGAGGGTCTGTTGACCCTCTCTCTTTGTTTAAGTTGACCATTCCAAAATTAGGGGAAGCAGACCCTCCCTATACCACCAAAAATGCTCAAAAGATCCAGGCCTTCCTAGGGGGCTTGGATTTCAGTTTCCAATCTCCTTCCCCCCGTGTGGAGTCTTTCTGTGTCTTTTGCTGCGTGTCCTTCTTCACTTCCGAGTTTAATGCCTGCTGCTGTCAGCTGTGCCTGATATTCTTCCTGCCATTTTTATTTATTTATTTATTTATTTATTCATTTATTTACTTATTTTATTTATTTTGAGGTAGCCTCTCCCTGTGGCACCAGATAGGCTGGAACTCACTATGCAAACCAGGCTGGCCTCAGTCTCACAGAGATCCACCAGCCTCCATCTCCCAAGTGCTGAGATTAAAGGTGTGTGACACCTGTGCTGGATAGCTTTAGTGTCAACTTGACACACCTGGGTTGAGGGAGCCTCAATTGGGGAATTGCCTTCATTGGACTGGCCTGCGGCCATGTCTGTGGAGTATCTTCTTGATTGTTGAGTGAAGTGGGAGGGCCCAGCCCACTGTGGGTGCTGCCACCCCTGGGTAGGTGGGCCTATGTTGTATAAGAAAGCAGGCTGAGCATGGGCCAGGGGAGCAAGCCAGTAAGCAGTGTTCCTCCATGGCCTGTGCTCCAGCTCCTGCCTCCAGGTTCCTGCCCTGAGTTCCGACCTTGGACTCCCCGATGACCAAGGAGATGTAAGCTAAATAAACCCTTTCCTCCCCAAGTTGGTATTGGTCAGAGTATTTTGTCACAGCAATGAAGAAACAAACTAGGACACACCACACTCAGCTCTTCCTGCCTTTTAATTCTGTAACTGGCAGATGAAGACCCTCAGATTTAACATTTTGAGGTCATTTATCACAAATCTTATTACACATTAAATATTGATTGCTGGTTGAGACATTTCTCTGGTGTGTGGGCGTGGACATGCATATTCATACATGCACTGATAAAATTGTTTCTTACCTGGAAATGCTTCTAATCATTTTTGGTGTGTGTGTGCGGTGTGTGTGTGTGTGTGTGTGTGTGTGTGTGTGTGTGTCTGTTACTGAATTCAGGCAGGCATCTCTGGAGCGTGCCACTTCCCAGCACATTGAGCAGACTTCCACTTGGGCACTTCCTTACACTCTTGTGCTGTTGTCTTCCTGTAATGAGCAGACCTTAGTTTAACACACAATTTGGGACAATTTCATTCGTGTGTCTATTGGGGACTGGAGGTGGTTGGTGACTGATCTTTTTGAATGAAAGATTCAGGTTGAGGAAGAGGCAGGGAGAGAAGTTCCTCAAGAGGCAGGATGCTAGTGGCTGTCTGCTGGTCCTCTCTGGGGACCTGGAGATGCAAGTTGAGAAGCCCATGTCTTATAAAAAGGGCTGTAAGAACAACATGCTTGTATATTGAGGTGCCCTGCAGCCAGCCCACACTCCCCCAGCATAAGGCATTTGAGGCTACTAGGATGAAAATTTAATAGAGAAGATACAATGAACATGTCTCAGAGAGATTTAGTAAGCCACAATTAGTGAATTGTGACCTCAGCATGAAGTATCAAATGAGCTAACAGAAGACAGGGCTCTGGACAGGTGGGGCCAGTGGATATGCCAGAATAGTGCAAGGCAGGAAGTAAGGGGTCCTTGCTGGGGCTCAGCCCACCAGGGGCTGCAGTGGGCCAACTAGTGGCTTAAGGCCTGGCCCAGTTGTCCTATAGGTGGTATATCTACATAGAAACTAGAAAGAAAGGATTGTGCAAGAAATCAATGTGTTAAACAAGTAGCTATCCTGTAAGTCAGCCATGACAGAAAGGGATGACTTAACTAGTCCTTGGCTTGATGGTCCTGACTTTGAAAGTGACATAGACTTTCCCTGTCTCCCTATAACACACAGACATGCACACACATAGACACACAGACACAGACATACACACACACACACACACACACACACACACAAAGACACACAGACACACAGGTTGGGAAGTCCATGTCCTATAAAAAGGGCTGTAAGAACAACATGCTTGTATATTGAGGTACCCTGCAGCCAGCACACACACACACACACACACACACACACACACACACACACACAC
>NW_008360301.1:68380-74336 GCF_000622305.1 Nannospalax galili
CTGTTCTTGTCCATTCAGCTGGAAGCTCCTCTTAGTTTGTAGAGTTTGATTTCCAGAGAGTAACATGGCTATGCAAATTCAAAGCAGTTTCCTGCTTTTAGGGCTGGTCTGATATATGATTCTGCATTAATATATGTATGTGTATAAGTGTTTTCTTCTTTTCCTGCAAGAATTTAAGGCCTCCTTTGGGGACACAACCCCAGATCCCGGGTGTTTCTATTACAGAAGTCTTGCTGGCTGAGGATCAGGAGCGTGTGGGATGGATGCCTGGGGCTGGCAGCCAGGTTTGGGCCTTTGCCATGCTGCCTTCTATAACTGACCCCCTGCCCTCTGTGGAATGCCATGTGGGCCTGAGTCCATCCCAAGGGACTTGCTGCTAGCTGCTTCAAGTGTTGACAGACACAGTGACTGCCTCTCCGCAGGCAAGCCAGCCAGAATGAATGGCACCAGAGGCTTTGGTTTCAGTCCCACGTGGGATCCTCTTGCCCTGCTGTGTGTTTACGACTTGGGGGGACATGTGGAAGCAGAGATTCTGAATCCCTTCTGCAGTGATGGTCTCTTGAGGAGGATGGCTTGTGTTTGCCAGGAGAGGACTAGCGAAGAGGTCTGCACGACTCATTTGTGATCTAGGGAGGTGGCCCAACCTCCCTGAGCCCAAGTCCCTTCAGTAGACTGTAATGCAGTACTCCCTAAATGATGCTGGGGTGCACAGAAAAGCAGTGCAGAGCTCTGCACATCTCAGTGATGCCCTCCCCAGCCCTGGGCAGGATGGCTTGCATCTGTCTTATGGGAGGTCACACACAGATGCCCTAGAGCAGACTTAAGCCCATATCTGTCTTCCCTCATCTGCTGCTCCATGAGTCCCCGACTCTTGAGTTCCCTGACCTTGCTCATTTTCTACTGTGCTGTGCATTGTCATCTACAGTGGAAGCCAGCCCAAAATCAATGGAGTCATTTTCCTAGAAAAAGGCCATGTGTTCTTTGAGATTCCTGTAGAGCACTTAGCCTGGTCAAGAGGGGTCCCTTCAGCCCCAGGCCAAAGCTCCAGCTCAACCCCACAGGACAAGTGCTTGATCGGGTCCCCAGGCAGCCACGCTGAGTCTGTCCCCTGTGCTGTTATGCCACTGTGGTCCACTTTCCCTCCTCCTACAATGCTCTTTTTGAGTGTCACCCCTCTGGGGAGGCCGTGCCTCACCTCCTCCATTGTCCTGGGCCCCTGAGCACTATGCTCTCTCTTCAAGGCCAGCTCTAAATACTTGACTTTATAAATGAGCAGTCTGTAAGCATATATGGCAAGCTCTTGTTGCATGTGATGGTGCACACCTGAAGTCCCATCTACTTGGGTGGCTGAGGCAGGAGGATCACATGAACCCACAAGTTTGAAACCAGGATCAAAAAAAGAAAGACATAAAAGAAAAGAAATGAGAAAAAAAGGAAAAACAAACATATAACTAGACACCCTTAAAACATATTCAGGGCTGATGAGATGGGTAAAGGGGCTTGCTGCCAAGCCGAACAACCTGAGTTTGATCCCCAAGATCTCCATAGTAGAAAGAGAGAAGCCACTTTTCCAAGTTGTCCCATGACCTCCACGTAATTGCTATAGCTTACATGCACTCCCAAAGAAAGATGTAAAATAGCCCACATTCAGCCCTACCCATATTTACTGGACTGACTGGTTAAGTGCTGTGCTACTTGAAGGCAGGGTCGTCACAGCCGCCCACTGCTGGGTGGCTCTAGGCAAAGCGCACACTATCCTTAAGCAAATGATGATAGAGAGTATTTCACTCACAAGATTTTTTTGTCTGTATGGTCTTTTTGACACAGGGTCTCCTTTTAGCCCCAGCTGGCCTGGAACTCACTATGTAGACCAGGCTGGCCTTGAACTCACAGAGATCTGCCTGCTTCTGCCATCACATTCACAAGATTTTTGTGTTGCGCCCACCCTGGCCAGCAAGGAAGACACAACCTCCGGTTCCTTCTCGTCAGCAATCTTTATTGCAGGAATCAAGTTGAGTTTCAGCGATGTCGCGGACGGCGAGCCCCGATCCACCTCGGGAGCAAGCTTATATATATTTCAGGCAGGGGAGAGAAATCTATCCCCTATTGGAGGATTTACTGGCTGCCAACCGTCACCTTATAAGGAAGGCAAGCATACTAGTCCCCTTAGATTGGCCAAGCTGGCGTGTCATCTGTAACCAGGAAGAGACAGCTGGAACAGGATCGAGCTAAGATGGCGGAATGCGGAAGTATGTGGATGCTACCACAACAATCAACAGTCCAACCCAACCTTAATCCTAGCAACGATAGTGACTGGCATGGCAAACTACCTCTATTGGTGCTGTATTGGCACTGTTATACGGGGGCCATCAAAAATTATCTAATTGAACTTAAAACCCTCTCAATGGGAGCGAACTCATGGGTGGCACTGTAAACTCAACCAAATACTCATCACAGGACAGAACATTGATCCTAGAGAAAACTATTGCAGGGGAGAGAAATCTATCCCCTATTGGAGGATTTACTGGCTGCCAACCGTCACCTTATATTTCAGGCAGGGGAGAGAAATCTATCCCCTATTGGAGGATTTACTGGCTGCCAACCGTCACCTTATATTTCAGGCAGGGGAGAGAAATCTATCCCCTATTGGAGGATTTACTGGCTGCCAACCGTCACCTTATAAGGAAGGCAAGCATACTAGTCCCCTTAGATTGGCCAAGCTGGCGTGTCATCTGTAACCAGGAAGAGACAGCTGGAACAGGATCGAGCTAAGATGGCGGAATGCGGAAGTATGTGGATGCTACCACATTTTTGCAAAATTAACTGAGTTAAAAACAGATACACTACATAGAATTTCCTGACTCGTATTAAGGATCAATAAAAATTGGTTGATTTTAACCTTAGATCCTCAGTAAATATATGAAAATAAGATGTTTGGTTTGGGTTTATTTTTCTTCTATAAGAAATCTCCCCTTCACAGTAGTTGTTCAAAATGTTTTTAATACAATGAACTAGTTTAAATACCATGGGAACAAAACCGGCATGATAAGCTCCAGCAGAGCCCTCAGTGGGAGATGCTGGGCACACTCAAACCTTGTGCGCGCTCACCTGCCTTTAGCTGTTCTTAAACCCAGCCTGTAATGACTGACTGTGAAGAGCCCAACCACCATCAACAAACTGGATGCCGAGACAGAGATGAAGCCTGCTGTCTGCAGGGAAGGAGAGTACTGTTCATGGGCTCCGTTTTTTTAGATTGTCTTAATCAAACTAGTTTCTGTTTTGGTGAGCTCAGATTTTCAACTGTGTTTTAGTGCATTGCAAAGCCATTAGTTTAAATTCTGCAGATTTAATTGTTCTCAAGGACTCAAGGGAATGAAGAGACTCTTGTGCCCTGACCCAGGGCCCAGCATAGTGTTCTGGGTTTCAGCGTCCTCATCTGGAAGACGAGATAGATGAAATATTTGAGAGTGATGTCCAAATGTGTTCACCCATAGGATTGATAACATATCACATATAAGCCAAGATGGTTCTTAGACCCAGAGTTTACTGAAATTCTTTTGAAATCTGGACTTCAATTCTGCAGTTTACTGGGTAGAATAGCCTACATGGATTGTGTCCCTGCCAAATAGTCATTTGTTGCTAGAAATTGAGAGTTTCATTATAGTAGGTATATTGACTATTTATTACTTAAGTTGTTGAAAAAAAAATTTCTCTTACCATTTTAGTTTTTTCCCTTCAAGTTTAATAAAGCTAAAAGTGAAGACAAGATAAATACACAGGAAACACTTGTGGGTCAGATGGTTACTAGAAGCTGCCTGCATGTGGCCGGGTTAAGGAGAGGAGCCAGTAGAGAAGAGATTTTATTCCAGAGAGAGAAAAGAGCTTTCAAAATACATAAAGGTGGTGACAGAACAGCTGAAAAGTGCCAAGGAAAAGACAAAAGGCTAGAGCCAAGGCATAGGGCTCCCACCATGCAGCTTGTGGACGTAGGGGAGCAGAAGCTTGTCTGTAAGGCAAGCCTGGGGACCCTGGTGAAAAGACACAGGCATTCATTCCTATCCTCCATCACAAGCCCCGCTGCCTTGACCGCCCTCAAATCCAGTTGTAGGTTTGGGTGAAACCGTGACTAAGCAGGTAGACAGGATTTCCGTTTGTCACTCTACATGAGAGGAAGGGTTGTGCTGTGGGCCACCTTAAGAAGCAGCCTATTGTTTAAGACGAGCCTGACAACAGGAACAGCCAGGGCAAGAGAAAGCCCTGAGAGGCAGCTGTGGAGAGCTGGAAAATGCAGGCTACAGGGGCCTCAGCAAAGGCAGTCCAGTGCACAGCTCCACCTGGGCTGCTGAGAGCTGCATGGAATTTGGGAGCCAGGAACCTGAGCTCACAGAACAACCCCTGGAACCACCTGTCTGCCATTCATTACTCTGAAGTGCATCCAGCCAGCAGGATGGCTGGTGCACAGGAGGTGTTGCTGATATGACGATAGGCCCTCGGACTGCGCAGATCTCCCTGCTAGAGTGGCTTCCTACACTTCCAATGCTCTGGGAGACCTCCCCTAGTTAGAACAGCAGCTGCTGGTGAGGGGGTTGTGGGGGGCTTACAATCTGCAGGGGGAGGTAGGAGAACCTGCCCAGCCCAGACCACAAAGTGAGGTGTGGTCAGCAGAGGCTCTTGGCGTGGGAAGAAAGGAAGTGGCTAGAGGGGAGACAGCTCCAGTGGATCATGGACACTTGTCCACTATAGGCTCAACTCCAGCATCTACCATAGGAAAGAGAGCAGTCCACAAGTTCAGCTGACACCCACTTGCATACACCTGGTAGTCTCCAACTTTTGAGGCCCCCAGAAAGAAACTGCTCTGATATTTCTTTTCTTGGTTCCTTGTGCTCCCCCTTTTTACTTTTTACTACACTACACTTTTACTGGGTTTTGGGGGGGGGGTTGGTCTTTTTTTGTGACAGGGCTTCCCTGTGGTCCCAGCTGGCCTGGAATGCATTATGTAGACCAGGCTGGCCTCAATCTCACAGAGACACAGAGATCCTCCTGCTTCTGCCTCCTGAGTGCTAGGATTAAAGGCGTGCACCACCACACCTGGCTTTAGTAACATTTTTACTTTATCATATCCTTAAAACATTTTATTCCCATTCATACACATCCTATTTTGTTTACATTTTTCATTATTCAGCAATCTTTTTTTCTCTATTATACTTTGTAGTATTTATCGTTGACTTTATCTTATTTTAATGTACATTTTTATTGAATTTTTGTGCATTTCATATAAAGCACCTTAATCATTTTTATACCGTCTGCCCCATCTGCATCCCCCATAGCCCCCCAACTGAAGTTAAAGTTACCATCCACAAATCCTGGGTTTCACGGTGCTTTGTTTCCTTTTCCTCACAACCTCCCCTCACCACCCTCACCCCCATCTTGCTGGGGCCCTTCCTTCTTTCTAATAGTCCTCCCTTCCAATTACATGTCTCTTGAATTCTATTACCCTCTACTTTGTCTCCATTCTCCGTCTCTTAAGACTGCTTTCTCCCCATTTAGGTTTCGGATCCTTTTTCTATTTTCCTTACACACACACACACACAGACACACAGACACAGACACAGACACACACACACACACGCACGTTCCCCATATGAAAGAAAAGTGCACTACTTGTCTCTTGTATTCTGTCTGTTTAACAGTGATTTCCAGTTCATTCTTTTTTCCTGAAAATGTTATGTCTTCATTTTTTTAAAATTATTTATTTAATAACCACATACTTATAAGAATCATTTCATTATAACAGCACTGACATATTCAATAACAATTTCCTGAGCTAAGATGCATCTCTTTCAAAATTGGCTATATATATCTGATTATTACTAGTCACAGTCGGTTACTTTCTGAGATCTTTGGTATCTGAGCATGAATATAAAGTCATCAGGTAGATTTCAATGGTAATGTTTTT
>NW_008360301.1:74410-90873 GCF_000622305.1 Nannospalax galili
ACATGATTAGAAGAAGCATGTCACTAGAGCTTTAACATATTCAGTAACACACTCCAGAGCAAGAGTACATCTCTTTCACAAGTGGGTACAAGTTTCTAGATTCACAGTTGAATTAATACAATTATACAATATTGAGCTCAGTATAAGCCCTGTAAGACATAAAATTGAATGAGTTTTTAACCTTTAAAAAAGAGCTCCATTTCATTTTAGAATATATTGCTCCTTGCAGAAAGAGTCATTGTTTTTGCTAGTAACACTGAGATGTTGGCGCACGCATCTCTAATTTGTATGTATCTGATTATTACTAGTCATAATCGGTTGCACTTGGATCCTTGGCACCTGTGTATGTCTATAAACTCTGAAGGAGCTATTGTCAGGTAATGGCTGCTAGGGGAGGGGAATCATTTGTCTTCAGTGGTATAGCCATGTGGAAGTTATGTTCCAGTAAATAACCCCCTCATGCTTATGTAACCAACTCTACTTAAACTCAATGAATCATCAAAAGGGTCAGCAGGAGGGGGACTTGCTGGGAAGAGGGAGGGCTGCAGAGGGAGTGGAAGGAGATAAGGGAGGGTAACAAGGGAGACTCTGATGAAAGTAGATAATGAACATGTATGTATGGATTTGTCAATGAATAAGTAAGAGATTTTTAAAGTAGTAAAAAAAATATTGAAAAAGAAAACACTGAATATACCAAAAAACCTCCCCAAATCAATGAGTGGGTAATTTATATTCAATAACATAAATATAAATTAGTTTCCTAAAATTGTTAATAGTGGACATATTGATTTATATTTTTCTTTTATCTTTTATTTATTCTTTGATAATTTCATATGTGTATGCAAAATATCTTGATCCTATCTACCCCTTTCCATCCTCATGTCTCTCCTGTTTTTTCTTTTTTTCTTTCTTTTTTTTTTTTGTAACCCACCAAATCCAATTAGTGCTGCCTATTGTAATACTGACTGGTCTGGTTGGCTTGATTTTGTGCGGGTCTGGTGTGCAGGCAACCAAAACTGCAATAAGCTCATCAGTGTAACGGCCGTGTTATGTCCAGAAGACAGTGTTACAGCTCTGCTCCTCAGCCTCCAGCTCTTACATTCTTCCCACCCGTCTTTCCCAGTGCTCTTCGAGCCTTTGTGGGGAAGGGGCTACACATGTCCCATTTGGGCCTGCACACTGAGCCCTTGCTTTCAGCACTTTGACTAGTCATGAGTCTCTGCGTTAACTGTTGCCTACTCCAGAACTTCCCTGGCCAAAGTTGAGAACAGCACAAATCAATGAGTATAAACAGACATTTAAAAAGCAGTTTGATACTATGCCCATTTTGCAAAGCAGCAGTAGTAGGTTTACTGTAGGGCCTATGGCCACCCAGATTTACAGTACCCAGCATGAATTTCTTCCTATCGAGCGGGCCGCAAATTCAATCAGAAAGCTGTTGACTATCCCATAAACACCAGGACACTGTTGTGCCAGTGAGCCATCTTGCCTGACAGGTCAGTCCTGTAGCATTCAGGGTTCACCTCCATTGATGGTCTTTCTCCTCAAGAGGCCTAGCACCTTCTGGAATTGTGAGAGGCAACCAGCAGGGTAGCCATTTCAGGTCAGTTCCAGCTTGATGGACGTAACATTTTTTAAAGATGTATTTGGGAAACTGCATGTTATTACAAACTATTGAAATGGTAGGCCAATAGATTACATGCTGGTTTTCAAACTTTTTTTGAAAAATGACAATTTGCAGTAAGAAGGCAACTATAGATCTCACCAGATTCATACAGCACTCCTTTGATAAATTTGAACTGCTCTGGCTACACCTTTTGGTGTGTGTGGGGGGGTGGGGCTTAGGGCAAGGTGATCTTTTGATTGTATTATATTCTTGTGTAAAAAAGCGTTACTCAAAATATGCTGAGTCGACGTGACTCAAAGAGGAAGAGGTTGGTTGTAGGAAATGAGCCAGGATTTTGGAAAATGTTTAAAAGGGCTCCAAAGGAAAGCCAACTCTGTCCTCTGGTGGATGTACAGATCATTACAACTTTTTTCTATAGGCCCATGGCTGCTGTGAATGGAGCTCGTTGCTCTTCATTTACTAAGGATCATCATGACAACAAGGAAGGGTGGTACCCTAGATGTTCCAGGCGACCGAAACTTGTTGAATATTTTTAAAGTTGTTGATGGTAATGTTTCTGAGATAATTAGTAATTTAATGTCTTTTTCCAGTGTAGTGAACCTGGGGCACCTTTCCTGATGACCCAGCATGCTCATTACCAGGTTCACTCGCCTCACTTTCTCTGTAATGGATGCGTGGCCTCAAAGTTAAACAAGATTGTCCCCTGCCCTTGTCCTGGTTCAGGAATCACACTTTCCTAGTTTGCAGCTCTGGTGCTGGAACCCCTACTCTGTACCCAGCCCAGCTGGGTACCTAGAGCTGAGGGAACCAGGTACTCAGAGGCAAAACTTGACCCTCCGAGGCCAAGATGGGTTTGATGGGAGCCAGGAGGCCTCCAGAAGCCATGGAAACCAGAAATGGAGAGAGCAGAAGCCAGTGGGTCGAATGACAGGAACTCTAGACCAGTGCAGCAAATATAAGACTGAATACAGAAGAGGAAAAATCCAGCACAGTGCTGTGGCAACCCTCAGCCCGAAGCCAGCCAGTGGCTCCCTCACCTTTGCAGAGCCAGTGTCACCCTTCTGCTGATCCTCAAACTTGAACGGTCTTTATGTACACAGGCCCAGTTTCATAAAACTGGTTCCTAGGATCCTAGATCTAAGGCTGTTCAACGACACACTTGACCTGAATCTGTGACAGACCCACGAACAGGTTAGGACAGGACCGGGTGGTGGACCTTTGTAGCCAGAGTCCAGTCCCTGTCCCCCACCCCTCCCAGTCTCATGCATGCAGAGAACTCCCCTACTACTGGGTAGCAGTCATTATTTGAAATATTTCTTTTAAATTAAATACAGGTAAACTTTGGCATTCCCACATGAAACAACACACTGGAACTGATTACTAAGTGCTTTGACATTAGAGCTAAGTCTGTAAAACCAGAGGATGGGGACCAGTTCAGGCATTAAACTGATAAATGTTCAGTTTAGGGATTTCTGGGGTGACTTCTTAAATTTTTACCTGTCTTCAAAGAAGACATGCCTTTATCTAACCCCCATCTCTGAACTTATTTTCATTGTATAGCTTTTGAAATTTCTTCTGAAATTCTGTTTATTTGATCATTGTATGGAGTCTTCAAATAACAATGCAGAAAAATTTGTTTCAAACATTTTTTTCCATTGAAAGAATGCACCCTCAGTTGAGAGAGAGACAGAGAGACAGAGAGATTGATTCTTCATTCTTTTTTGTGGATGTTTTTAATAATTGCTTGTGAGCCACTAATAGCCCCCCAGATCTTAAAGCAGAGTAACTGGGCAGAGAGATGACCACTATGTTTCCCCAAGGGAGACCCTCCTTCCCACCTGCTGTCTGGTGTGTTCTTCCCACTTAACATGCTTTCATTCTCAAATATATCTTAATGCGGATGACAATTGTATAATGTATTGTTAGCACGATGGTATCCTCAGAAGAAAATTGTATTAGTCCTTCAGAGCCAACAAAGCTTTCCCTCTTTTGACCTCCGTGGGCACTACATGACATGGGTGCACTTACGTGCAGGCAGTACACTCATATACATAAAATATAATAAAAATAATAAATAAAAGTTTTAAAAGACAAATATATGTTTATATACAATTTTAGAAACAGTATCCTAAGATGCAAATTTTGGGGGAAAAGATCTACTTTGGACAGCTAGCACAGACAACTTGCTTACCAAAATACTCTAGTTCTAGAAAACCAGAAAACCTGTCTTAATAGAAAATCATGTTAAGCTACCAGGCAATGAGAGCTCGAGAAGTCATGATTCCAGGCAAAAGTGAAGTCCCGAAAGGTGGGACTGAAGCTAATATGATTTTAATTAATACAAGAAGATGATAAAAAAAATAATATATAAATCAGGCTTCAAAAAAGAACACTCCATACCCATAAGAATGAATAAAATAATGATAGAAATGATAATAATAATAATAACGTGTCACTATGCATTTCCTGGGAAGATGAACAACTGAAAGTCTCACACTCAGGAGTGCAATTAGCACAAATACTTTGTAAATGAGCACATTGCTGCTGGGAGCAGCAACATGGAACCTCATGAGCTGGTGTTAAACAAGAGGAGATTATTGTACCATATGCAGTTCAAGTCCCGGTAAAGCTGCAGAATGGTGTATCAAGGCAGGAGAGTGGCTGCATTCAGGAAGGAAAAGTTTCCCACCTTGGATTGGACATGAGCGGGGATGCTGGGAAAACAGGTTCTCTACATGTAGAGCAATGAGACTTATCTTTATCTCTCAATTTACACAAAACTCAACTCCAAATGGATGAAGGATCTCAGCATAAGAACTGAAACCATAAAAATACTTGAGAAAAAAGTAAAGATTTCTAGGGCTGGAGAGATGGCTCACCAGTTAAGAACACTGACTGTTCTTGCAGAAGACCTGGGTTCGGATCCCAGCACCCACATGGCAGCTAACAACTGTCTGTAACTCCAGTTCCAGGGGATCCGATGGTCTCTTTTGTCCTCTGGGGGCATTGCACAACACAGGTGTACTTACCTACATGCAGGCATAACATTCATACACATAAAATAAAAATAATAAATAAAATATTTTTTAAAAAAGGATTTCCCTTTAAGATATAGACATAGCAAATGACTTTCTGAATACGATATAGTTTGCTCAGAAAACAAGACCAACAATCAACAAATCGGTTTTCATGAAATTAAAAAGCCCTGCACAGCAAAAGACATTGTTAATTGAGTGAAGATACAGCCTACAGAATGGGAAAAAGATCTGTCACCTGCAGGGTCTCCCTGTGGCCCCAGCTGGCCTGGAGCTCGCTGAGTGAACTGGGCTGCCTTGAATTCACAGAGATCTGGGAGGCTCTGCCTCCCAAGTGCTGGAATTGAGGACGTGTGCCACCACACCTGGCTTAGGTATTAGACTTCTTTTTCCTACTTTTTCACCCTTAAACTTCATTGTATATACAGTTTTATGTGACCTGCTTCAAATTATTTCTGGAAAAATGTGCTAAAAATTGCCTGTCTTTGGAATAATAAAATATTTTTTAAAAAATATGTCACCTGTACACCTGACAGAGGTTTAATATCTAGAACATACAAATAACTCAAAAAGTTAAACATCAAGGAAAAAAACCAATTAAAAGAATGGGCAATGTAGCTGAACAGAGAGTTCTCAAATAAAAAGAAAGACAAATGTCTCCATACGATTTTCAAGCCTCCCTGGTGTTCCTTGTACCCATCCCCATGCTCTCCTTTGCCCTATTGTCCTGTCCTCCCCACACACTTAAACCTTGCCTCTCATTTTTCTCCTTTCCCCATTCCCGCTACCTGGGGAGGGAGAGTCATTTTTCTTCAGGGGTGTGGCTCCTGGTAGGTTGAGCATGCTCCAGTGAGAACCCCACACCTCTGCACATACAGCAAGGACCCCACACCCACCCACATATAGCACACTAACTTGATTCAGTGGGTTAAAGAAAAAGGGCATGAAGTTTCAAGAGGGACGTGTTGGTCAGGGTGTGTGGTAGAAGATGAGGAGGCTGTGGTGGGTGGATATGCTCAAAGCACCTTGTATACTTCTATGACATTCTTGAAGAATTAAAAATATTATAAAAAAGAAACACAAATGGCTAAAAATTATTTTTTTTTAAATTTTTAAGTGTTTAACATTCTTAGGCATTAAGGAAATGCAAATTAAAATTACTTTGAGGTTCCACCTCACCCTAGTCAGTTATACATGCACATCAATGTCCACTTCTCTATTCACAATAGCCAGGAAGTGAAACAAGCCTAGGTGTCCACCAGCTGACGAATGGATAATGAAACTGTGTTATATACACAGTAGAATTTCATTCAGCTCTAAAGGAAAAGGACATTATGAAATTTGCAGAAAAATGACTGGAAACAATTATACTGAGTGAGGTGACCCAGGCCCAGAGAGACAAATGCCACAGCGTTTCTTTCATATGTGGATCCTAGCTTTGAATTCTTAAACTAGTGTGTTTAAATTGAAGTACTTATAAAGGAAACTAGAGAGGGGCCAGTAGAGGCAGGAGGGAAATAGCCTCAAGGGAAGAGGATGGCAGAACACATGGGTATGAAAGTAGAGGTGGGGGGAATCTGGGAATTTGAGGGTTGGAAGGCTTAAGCTGGAATGGGGACAAGAGTATGGGGAGAGGAGAGTATAGAGGAAGGGTTAATCAAAGCTAAGGTTTATGAAAACATACCTATGGAAACTATTATTTTGCTAGTCTATTGAAAAACATAATTTTAAAAAGTTTTGACCAGAGGCACCCTGTATGGGTGGAAGCCTCTCCTCTCAGGAGCCAAAGGTTGTTAAATGAAACTCCCAGTACCAGGTTTGGAATGCCTCCTTATACACTGTCGATTAGAAAGGCCCTAGAGGCTCTTAAATATTACAGGCTATTACCATTGCTTTTGGTTACCCAACAGAATTAGATTGTAAGATCCTATTGCTGAAGATACCACACAGCTGGCAAGACATTGAGAAATCAAGCTGGACACAATCTGGAAGTTTCTTCTCTGCTGGGTAGCTTTCAGAGTTCAGAAAGGTGCTATGTGTACTGCTGGAGGAGAAATGTCATCAGTGGTCCTAGCTAGCCCCATGAGCCACAACAATGACTTGTTTGACAAGATATGCCCACCAATGAAATGGATTATGATGGGGTAACCAACTGCTCTATGATTGGATTTGAGGTGTGCTCCACAGGAGGAAATTCATGTCTGGTACTGTAAGTGTGGTCAAGAATCTGTAACTAGGGACATCATGGGCCCTAGGGGCGAACATACTATTGTTGTTTCATTCAATGGACATTGTGCTAAACTGCCTTCTAGATACATGTGTATACCTGTTGATTAGTGTTCCTGTCAGCCTTCATCAGAGAAGCTTCTTTTTGCAGTGAACAGCAGTAAATACAGAGCCTTGCAGTGGATCGTTATCTATGTCACCTTGCCTACCTCAAGGCTCAGGGAATATTGTAGAAGAGGGTCAGAAAGAAAGAGCCAGGGTTTGGGAAAAGTGCATGGAATCAATGTTGTCTCCACGTGACAAAGGTCATGAACTCACTGTAGTGTGGTTACTTGCCCAAGACCTGAAAGGGATTGGCCCTACCACCATCTCATCATGCATGGGGGCTGGGCTTCATGAGGCCCCACCCTCACTAAAGGTCTATGGGTTAGAAAAAGACAGTAAATAGGAGGGGGATTTTTGGAAGGAAGAAAGACTTCAGGAAGGAGAGTACCACAGAGGATGAGGGGGTTAAAATGCACAAAACACGGCATAAAGTTTTGGAGAACTAAAAGAAACCATTTGAAATAAAAATAAAAGTGCTTCAGTCTATGATGGTTGTGTCTGTACTGAGCGTGTGCCGGCTTCTGTTGTCCTGGCTCCCTGACAATACAGCATGACATATTTACACGGCATGAGGTATTGGAAGTCATCAAGAGATGACTCAAAGTACAGAGAAGGATGTCTGCAATTTCTCACAAACACTGTACTGTTTTCTATGTGGGAGTCCTGTGCCAAAATCCCTCCAGATATTAAGGAAGACTGTTGCCTGAACCTGTTCTCCTGTTTGACTAGCAAAGATGAGCAATGATGGTGGCAGAGGCGACAGAGCCACAGATTCCAATCCTGCCTGGCCCCTCATAGCAAAGTTTGCTCACCCTGGCCTTAAGTCATTATAATCACTTAATAGGTGTAACCTATCATACGTCCACAGTGTGATTGAATGAATGGTATGAAATGAATAAATAAACTATTGCACTAAGTTTTCCCCTTCCCATTCTCTGTTCGACCCACCCTCACTCTCTCAGGGGGGTCTCATGGTCCTGACATGGGTAGACAAACCGACATAACACATTTTTATCTTGGGTTTCGCATGGTTTATATGACAAGGAGGGAGCTTACAAAGAGACAGCATCATTCCAGCCCTGCCCACAGCCACCATTAGCTTTCACCAGTGCCCCACATGGGTGTGTGGTCTTACCCCATGGTCTCTGGATGCCTCTTCTTGCTTCTAAGCTCTGGATCGGCGCACCCTTGGCTCTCTCTCCCAATCTCATTGCTGCTTGCTCTGCTGGACGCTAGGCGCCACCATTCTTCCCAGGATGCCCTGCGCACACCTGTCCCTCATGCTTTTCAGAGGAATGAGTGGTTTCTGGGCTACATAAACAAATAAGTGAAATCTTACACATTTTTATTTCAGCAGATGAGAATTCCAAAAAAAAAAAAAGAATCACACACACACACACACACACACACACACACACACACACACAGAGTTGTTTTGACTCAGGGTCTTGCTAGGTGGCTCAGGTTGATCTTAAACTCACCATTCTCCCTCAGCCTCCCACGTGCTAGGATTAGAGGTGTGCACCACCATGTCCAGCTAAAACATTTCTAATAAGTAATTGGTTCCCTAACTCAAAGGCCATGTATTCTGAGAGCAAGTTCTCAGGCCTGTAGGGAAGGCTTGCTGAGTGCTGTGAGCTTATGATCACCTAGTGATTTGATGCTGCTGTAAAAGGAACAGGCGATTATTAAGGACTACTGTTACCGGTGGGAAGTCAAAGACCAAAAGCCAAGACATAGTCTCACCTCCTCAGTGGACAATGAGCTCAGCACTGAGCGTGGGTCCTCCTTTATTCTGAGACACCCCTTTGCCTTCTGTAATGAAGACATTGTAGGAGTGGATCAGTCTAACACCGTTTTCCCATGGACAGATGAAGCACAAAGCTTGTCATGCTTTTCCTTGCTCCAAATACCAATCTGTCCTCCTTACTGCTATTCAGCAGCACAGGGGCTGTTTAAGTAAGATTTCTTCCTGCAGGAGAGAGAAAGCGCAGTGAGCCTAGGCTCACCCCTGCTGAGATTCTGGCCTCTTCCCTGTTGTGACTTCCCAGGGAGACAGCAGTCAAGATTATGTTGTGACCTGCCAGCTGGCCAGCTAAATTAGTCATCTGCATTTGAAGGAATGCAGACTCAGAAACCTTGAGAGTCCTTAATACTATTCTAAAAATCCCCTTAACTGAACTTGGGTGATGCCCACTAGAGCCTAACTCTTCAGTTCTTGTTTTCTTGCTGTCTCTTCTGCATCTCTCATTTCTTAGGCCCTAGGGCTCTTCTAGCCTGCTACCTGATATTGATTCTGTGCACGGAATCTAAGCCCCATGCGTAGTGAAAGAATTGCTCCCACTTTCTAATGATGCTTCAGTTTTTAAAAATATTTTATTTATTATTTTTATTTTATGTGTATGAGTGCATTGCCTGCATGTATGTGAGTGCACCTGTGTCGTGCAATGCCACGGAGGTCAGAAGAAGGCTTTGGATTCTCCTTGAACCGGAGTTAAGGACAGTTCACAGCTGCCATGTGAGTGCTGGGAATCGAACCTGGGTCTTCTGCAAGAGCAGTCGGTGCTCTTAACCGCTGAGCCATCTCTCCAGCCTGATGCTTCAGTTTTAAATGGCACTTTGATAATGGTAGGTAAATCATTTCGATCTATTTCTTTTGATTATACATTTTCTTACTTTCTAGGCACGTGTTTTCCAATATAAAATGGTGACAACAGCAAGCATCACCAGGGGAGACGAGCTGAAAGGGAAAGTGCCAGTGCAGAGCTTGATGGTGCAGTGAGTGAGGAATGGCCTTCGGCAGGTTCACAACTCCTCAGCTGATCAGTGACCCCTGGGAGATGCCTCATAATCATGCTCCACTGTGTAACAATTGGATCAAACCAATACCTTTCCATTTCCATCTTAGGTGTCAATTCCGTTTCACTGACCTGCAATGGCAAAGTTTGGTTTAGATGGCATTTTCTCTCCCAAAATAGCTTTTGACACTCAAGGTAACACAGGGTCTACTGTAGAACGGCCCAGTCAGTATTGGACAAGCATTGGATATGGGGACCCAGATGTCAGGGCTGAGACCAGCTGGAGAAGGGTCGGAGGTGGAACCTTTGCTTGTCAGGTGGCTGACAGAGGCCCTGCAATCGTCCCGGCTTGGAGTGACTGAGACTATTCCAATGACACCCCAGGTGCTGCAGAGTGTGGTGAGAACTGGGGTCCAATGAGAATCCCAGAGCCTGCAGCAGGCTCCTCCCCTGACTCTCACTGTGTCTTGCACTCACCACTGATCCTTTGAAGGCCCTTGTAGCTGCACTGCTGCCTTCAGAGCCAGGGGGCTGGTGAGCGTTGCCAAAAATCCTCTTCCTGAGATGTGTCAGCACACCCTGGGGATGGGTGGAAGTCAGGGGCACTCCAACCCCATATTGGAGAAAGCAGACCCAGAGACCCCACTGGAAGTAAGAACACTTGGAACAAAGTTGCCCAAGACTGTGTTACACATTCAGTGTGCTAAGTAGATGAATACTGAGTACTTGGGTCTAAAGACCAGAGGGTGTTGGTAACAAATGGAACCTTAAAGATTCTTGACCTATCTGTGCATTAGAAAACTAGGGCTTTTAGGGATTAGAGGCATAACTTAATGGGACAGGAAGTATTTAGCATAAATGAGGCCCTAGGTTCAATCCCTAGTATCCTGCACTCCAAGAAGAGAATCAAGGTATTAACAAAGGTCCACACTGAGAGATTCTGGCTTAATTAATTGTTACAAAGCTCTCCAGGTGATTATAAAGTACAGGAAAGATTCAGAATTAACTTCTAGTCCTCACTGGGTGGTGGAAAACTGAGTCCAGTAGAATCCAAAGGATTTGGCCAAACACAGTTTAGTGGTGGGACCAAGTGGGAACCTGAACAGCTCAACTCTACCTACAGCAGTGATGTAGCTGAAATACCAAGCAAGGTAGTCAGAATCCCAGAGAAAGCCTGCCACACTTCAAAGCACAACCAGTCAAAAGAGGTCTGTTCCAGGAGAATTTTATGGTTTCTCATACGGAAAGCACACAGAGCTCCTCAGGGTGCCAAGGGTGGTGGTAGTCACACAGTCACCACCATGGACAACCAGGGACAAAGGGTGAGGGCTCCACAAAGATGATCAAACTGTGGAGTTGGCTTGAGAGGAGCAATAACAGATCAAGGAATGTAAGCTGCTAACATAGTAAAATAATGAGCCTAGGAAACTTGCCTCTAAAAAGCCACAGGAGTATTAGTGTTTCCTTTGCTATAATGAAACAGTCCAGACTGAGTAATTTGTAAAGAAATGAGATTTATTTTTGTGCCCATTTTGGTGGTTGGAAATCCAAACAGCAACTCTGTTTGACTGTACTATATCATGGTAGGCATGTGAAACAGCCAGAGGCAAAATGTGAGACAGGAAGCCAAAGGAAGGGACCATCTGAGCTTGCTAAGTCATAACAAATCACTCTTGAGAATCATCGATGGTCCCATGAGAGTGACATCAATCCCTTGCAAGGTTAGGGGCCCCTGTGACTTAATTACTTCCCACTAGACCTCAGCTCTTTATTCTTATTATTAATTCTCTGAGGATTTCATACATTGTATAGAACCCCCCATGCCCTCCTCTACCTCCTTCCAGGACACCCCCGTGCTGTATCCCCCTCCCAACTTGAGCCCACTGAGACTTTTCTCCTATGTTGAGAAAGGTTTTTCTAAAAGGCTTGGACTTTTCTCCTGACTAGGAAAGCCCAGAGCGTGGGGCTGAGGCAGTCAAGTCAGCTGCTGGGAAGGGAGTCTTCTCCCTCGAAGCCTGGGTGGTGTCTTTGGGACCCGTGAGGTCATGTCTCCCTTGCAGGGGAGGTCCTGCTGCTGAACCGGCTGTGAATCTCACAGGCTAGGGTTAGGGTTAGCGGTTAGGGTTAGGGTTAGGGTTAGGGTAAGGGTTAGGGTTAGTGGTTAGGGTTAGGGTTAGGGTTAGGGTTAGGGTTAGGGTTAGGGTTTTAAATCCCAGATACCTGATGTGAAGCACTGAACGAAGACTAGATGGCTTTGGAGTGTATTCCCAATTCTCTCAGTATTTCCTCCCTCCTGCGTTCCTGAGTGTGTTCGAGAGATGCCCTCTCATTCCTCATTCCTGAGAAACACGCGTGAGATTCAGAGAATGAATGTCCAGTTCTGGCTTCAGGATGCCCCTTAGCCCTGAGGCTTCAGCAGCCCGCCTAACCTGGCCTTGCTGCCCAACAGAGGACCTGGGTGAGCACAGATGGCTGTTCAGAGAAAGCCCCGCCCCGGCCTGCAGAGTGCTTATAGGGCAGGTCTTCTTTCTCGCTCCTGTGTTGCTTCTCTTGTTCTTATTTCTCAAACCACAAAACAAACAAAAAAACAAACAAACAGCAAAAAAACAAAAAAACGGATTATAAGTGAGGGGACGTGAGACGGGGTCCTAAAACTCTCCCACCCCAAGAAATATTTCTCTCCTTTTCCACTGATTCAGTTTATTCCTACCAGTTCCATTCTGACACTTGCGCGGTTGCCACCTGGTGGCCATGTCTGGGAGCTAGGCATATCCTAATCAGATTTTCTAGCTGTAATAAGCAAAGGTAAATTGCAGACTTCTTAAAGAAATAGGTACGGGTAGCTACTCAAATAGAATCTAAAGTTATAGGTATCTTGGCATCTTTGTTTTAATTTCTTGTGATTATAAGGATGGAAGATGAAATGTATGTATCTATATCCATGTGTTTATTTTACAAGATGGCATTTCTCTGAAGAGTTAAGTTTTTTAAAGGTAGGTGAGGGGATAGGAAGTAGAACTAGGTGGATCCCAAGGTTTACTGACCAGCTTAGTCTAATTGTCAAGCCCCAGGTCTCAGTGAGAGACCTTTTCTCAAAAAAACCAAGCCCACAGCTCTTGATGGATGACCCTGAGGTTGACCTCTGGCCTCTACATGTATGTGCACATATATGCACCCACATGAACACATGCCTGTGGGCACACATCACACACAAAGTGGTTTGAATGCTGTAGAAAATAGCAAATAATGACTAGAAGTCTGTCCATCTAGTGCTGTGGAATGAGGTCAAATCCCCCCCTTCCCAGGTCTCATTAGGAAGCTCAGGACTTCAGTCTTCAGGCAACAGGTGGCGAAGGGAAGGTACTCACTGCATGTCCTCTTTGGAGATGGCTGTTCTTTTTTCAATCAGGGAAAATGTGATCCAAGAAGGCAACCTCTGGACTCTGGGGGACCATAGGGCAGCCACTGAGCAGACCTGTTCCCCTACAAACCACCAGGGAGACGTGTCCTCTCTCAGAGCAGAGGACTTCAGCAAAGACAGCAGGCCACTAGGCAGGGATGGAGGAAGAAGCGGCTTCCCACGATCCACAGAATGGGAAGGAAGCTGCTGGTCAGACTGGGAAATGGTGCACATACATCAGGCAGGTTTTCCAGCAACACAGAAAGTTCCATTAGGCAAACCTGCTAATGAGAGAGGCAGGCAGGGAGGTGGAGAAACATCTCCTTTATTGCAAGTCACATCAGATACACTGCACAATGTCTGTGTCCTCGTTTCCCACTGTCTGCAATAGCTAACTTAGTCTGCTTATGTTATGGAAGAATTGACAGTATTTGGTTAAGTAAGATTCTTCTTTTGTTACATTTCTTAATGTTCAGCTTACCACACTGTATTAAATCAAGCACAACTTCCTGATACAGACAGCAAATGATAAAACCCTAGGTTCAGGAAATTCATTAACAGACAGCATGACATAAAGAGTATTGTCATCAAACCCGCAATATTTTGATAAGATGTTGCCATGAACTGCTTTATTTGTATTCCTTCCTAAAGCAAGCGACTCCCTTCAATGTGATGGAAACGCATTCCAGCAATTTATCTAGCCTATTACACCAAGAAGCTGTTAGAACGCAAAGCAAAGTCGCGATGTGATGCCTCCCACCCGCGCTCTCTCTCTCTCTCTCTCTCTCTCTCTCTCTCTCTCTCTCTCTTTCTCTCTCTCCCTCTCCCTCTCTCTCTTTCTCTCTCTCTCTTTGTGCTTCAGGGAATGAAACCCTTGGATGTATTAGGCGAGTGCTGTCTTGCTGAACTATGTCCTTAGCCCGCTATGACAATTTTCAATTGAATTTGTGTGTGTCTGTGTGTGTGTATGTGTGTATGTGTGTGTGTGTGTGTGTGTGTGTGTGTGTGTGTGTGTGTGTGTTTACTCAGTGACCAAGGTCAGTCTTGGGTCTGATTACCAGGATTTGATTTATAGGGTAGAATTCTCCTGGCTGTTGGTCTCCACTTCTGTGCCCTGGCCTTTGCTCATACTTATTTGATGGAACTTCACTTTGTTCCCCAGCCTAGGCCTGTCAGTGAGCTCTGAGGCCACCTGAACTTCAGACTGCCTACTCAGCATTGTGTCTTAGGTTTTACAGCTCAGCATAGCCAAATCTCTTCAGGTCTTCCTCCCTTTCTTGTCCTTCCTCTCCTTCCCTTGCCCAGACAAACCAAATTTTTATCTTCTAGTTCATATAGAAGTCATGTAAGCCCAGAACCCCAGCAAGCATTTTAGAGCCATTTACTCTACAGCCATGAGTTCAACTTATTTTAATTCCTATTAATTTTATTTTAAAAGTAAATATTCTAAGTTGACAAATCATACTTATATCACATTTGGGGAGTATGCACTGATGTTGTGGTTTATTCATATGTGGAATGATTTAAATCTGCAGTTGAGTCTTCCTTCTGCACCTCTGTGGCTATGATGGCTTGAATCAGAATGTCCCCCATAAGCTCCAAGAACTTGGATATTTGGTCCCCAACTGGTGGTGGTGTTTGAGGAGGGTCATGGAAGCTTTAGGAGGTGTGGCCATACTGGAGGAAGCATGTCACTGAGGGTGTGCTTTGAGAGTACATGGCCTCATCCCATTTACAGTCTGTCTCTGCTTCCTGTGCCTGCTTGAAGATGTGAGCACTCAGCTTTCTGCTGTGGCTGTCTCCCTACCATGGTGGACTCTTCTCCCTGTGGAACCATAAGCAAAACAAACTCTTCCTTCTATAAGTGGCCTTGGTCATGGTGTTTTAATCACAGCAACAGAAAAATGACCAATATAATGGCCATGATTCTAGCCCTATTCACTATATATTTTGTTTCTAAATATAATTTGAATGTTAGCATATATTTTAATCTGTAATACAGAGGTACAAACCCAAATTCAATAGATATAGAACCTTACCATGATACTAAGCCCCCACATCCAAGTGCCCAGCCTGTCCCCAGAGGGCTCATGTTGCTAAGAACTGTATGTTCCTCAAGAGAGCCTAATATACCAAACTGCTCTGTTGCGTATTTTGATTTTTATTAGTTAAATGATTTGTCTTGGAGCACACTCCATAAAGATGAAGTTTCCTTGTTTTTTCTGCATGGGGTCCTATTATGGAAGTAAACTGTAATTTGTTTAACTAGTCTTTTCTTGATATGCATTTAGATTATTATCCACTTTTTTAAAATATACCAAACCCTGATAAGTGAGTATGTATCCAGACATAACTACAGGAACCAGGACACAACTACAGGAACCAGGATAATAGAAAAGAAACAGGGAGGTAAAGGAAAAGAAAGATCCTGAATGAGCTAGGAAACAGAACTTAATAAGGGAGCTATGCATAAAAATTGGGTTAGTTTAAGGGAGGGGGGATGGAGGGAATACAATGAACCTAGGGATAAAGGGAAAGAAGGCGCTCAATAGAGGTAGGACCTTAGGAGAAGGGTATTGTTAAGGGAGAAAGAGGGGAAATGTGGGCACCTTAAGTGGGAAAACCATGATGGAGGGGTGAGACAATGCAAGAGATAAATAATGCCTAGCTAGTTTTAAAAAACAGAGGGAACCATATTACTTCAACCACCTACGGACCAATTATACACAGTAGATCAAGAAATATATGTCTAGGTGAGGTTAATCTGAGAACAATTGGTCTTTGCCCAAGATTTATCTACATGGCACACAGTAATTAAAACTACCAGACTGGTCAAACTAACATTCTTGGGTGTTTAACAGAGAAACTTTTAGGCGTATAATAATTTGGTCAGAGGGACATAAAGGACAGTTTTTGCTCCTTGCCCTCCTAGGTCGACTAGTTCCAGGGGACTATGATCATCTCTCAAAAGGCTCTATAATGGTGGTGGGTCACCTGTCCTCTTCATCAAGGAGGCCGAGGAGACACCACTAGATGGACTTGAACTAGTGTCCCGTCTACAAAGATGTGGGTCAACACAGAGGATTCATTTCCTCCATGCTTCCAATCGAAGTCAACTATGCTCGAGCAGGACCTTTGACTTATCTTCACATAGGCGGAACTGGTAAAAGAAAGGAGCCAGAGGCTCTTCCCAAGCCCATGTGACCCCTGAGGAATAGATCCTCAAACGACCATAAGAGTAAAAATAAATCGGTTTATCTGGACCAACTGTA
>NW_008360301.1:91554-98282 GCF_000622305.1 Nannospalax galili
GTAGCCTGTTTCTTGGCTGAAAGCCAAAATGTCCTTGGGCCTCTTAGCAACATACTCTGTTCCAAAGGCCAAAAATGTCAAAAGTATTTGGGAGCTTGTTTCTAATCCTTAAAAGATTTTAGGGATACCTCTCCAGAGGGAGGAATGTTAGAGTAGCCAAAAGCTCCATAGAAATAAATGAATAAATCAAAGAAAAAAAAGAAAATTTACTATACCTGGCTTGTCCTTTTGTGAGGGAGTGTATTAGTTACTTTTCTGTTGCTGTGATAGAAACACCATGACCAAGGGAACTTATAGGAAGAGTTTATTTAGCTTATGGTTCTAAAGGGACAAGAGTCCATCATGGCAGGGAGGCATGGCAGCAGAGGTGGCTGGAGTAGGAGCAGAAACTAAGTGCTCACATCTTCAAGCCGGCACAGGAAGCAGAGAGCAACTGGAGATCAGGCAAGGTTTAAGAACTCTCTAAGCCTGCCGAATGACATGCTTGCCTCCAGCATGGCCACACTTTCTGAGACCTCCCAAAACAGCACCACCAAGTGGAAACAAAATGTTCAAATAGTTGGAGCCTATGGGGGACATTCTCATTGAAACCACCACAATACTTATTAGCGTGTGTGTGTGTGTGTGTGTGTGTGTGTGTGTGTGTGTGTGTGTGTTTGTCTGTGTACTCACGTGCTTGCAGTGGCCAGAGAACAACTTGAGGGAGTTGGTTCTCTTCTTCTACCAAGGGGGTCGCAGGAACTGAACTCAGGTTGTTAAGCTTGACAACTGACCTTTACCAGCCATCTAGCTGGTCCAACATTTTAATCTATAAAATAAATTCCTAGAACTAAAGCTACTAGGTTAAAGGAAGAGGTACTAGCAGTTCTTCTTGAAACACTAGCTTTCTAGTTGGTGGTCCCTCATACACTCTTGAGTCCTTTCTCTATCCTGCAGCCTGAACAATCACTTCTCCATCCCATGGTATCAGCACCACCTGAAGGAAAAGTCTGTTTATCTCTTCATTGAATCTCTTTACAATTTTTTGAAAATCTGTTGGCTTCCATCAACCCCATCTAAACACATGCATGCATGTACACACACACACACACACACACACACACACAAATGTAAGGGCACATATATACACACTGACACCAACCCCCCAGCTCTGCTATTACATCAGCCCAAATGTCTCTCCACACGCAGATTACTTTATTACTGTGATTTTTGTCATGCTGGATCTTTTCGCCTCCATATAATTTTAGAATTAGATTGTGAATTTCTACAAAAATTAACAAGTCAAAACAAAAGTACCAAAGGCTATTAGAATATTATTTGGAAATATGTTGAGTATCTAGGGATTAACATGTTGGTGGGGAAAATCATTTGGGGGGAGAATTATAACTTAATAATATCAAGTCATCCAGTTTTCCATGTGATATATCTTTCCTTTTATATAAGTATTCCTTCAGTTCTCTCATCAATTTAAAAATAGTTTTTAGTGTGGGTTTTCCATATCTTTTATTAAATCCATCCCTGAGTATTCAAGGCCATTACAGGTGCCATTACAAACAGTATATTTAAAACATGTAATGTCCAATTATTGTTTGTACATATAGATAAAACTAATTCCATGCATTCAAGACATAAACTCTCAACACACTAAGGATACAATGGAACTTTCTTAACTTAATAAAGGGAATTTATTAAGCTGCTCTGCCATCATACTGAACAGTGGGAGACCAGCATGCTCTCCTCCTGAAGTTAAGAACCTGACAGGTGTGTCCTCTTCAACATTGTATTGGAAGGCTTAGCCCATGTGATAAGTCAAGAAAAAGAAATACAGATAGGAAGAAATAAAGGAGTCTCTATTTGGATGTGGCATGATTATTTATATACAAAAACCACAAAGAATCTACAAAAATGTTCCTATAGCGAGAACTAAATGAGCAGGTTTTCAGTATATATGAGTCAATATGTGAGTGTTAATTATATTTCTATACACCAATAATAAACAATTAGAACCTGATGTTTTTAAATATTTATAAGAGCTCCAAAACCAAAGAGCTATAATGAAGAAAGATCTCACTAGAAATGAGATCATGTATCTTGACACCATGATCATGAATCTCCCTGCCTCCAGAGCAGTAATAAAGAAATGTATGCTGTTTGGCAAAATAGAAATATTTATATGTAAATCCAATGAACTAATTGTAGCTCCAGTATGCCCAAGACTACAAAACTGAAGAGAGAAATCAAAGATGACCCAAATAGATAAAAATATACACATCAGGTCCCATAGATAGGAATCCATGACTTCCCCACTTGGGCACTTCTAATAGCAAAACCCTAACTATAGAAGGGCTACAGGCAGGACAAGCACCTACCATCATGGCCAGACTACCCAGACTATCATTCTTATAGATGCCAGAAGCATCCTTGAGATGTCCAAACACCTGCCAGCCATAAATACAAGAAAATAGGGTGTCTCAGTCCATATAGGTGATGCCAGTCAACCTCAGATGCATTTTCTTGTGGCTCACTTCCCCCTTCCTTACTCCCTCATAAGGGACCTTAAAAGAACAGGCTCTGCTCTCCCTAGGCTGACTGGTGCTTTCTACTTCAGAACCTGCCATTCTGTTTGGCTCTCACAAATCCTCTGCCTGAAGGACGACCCAACTCTATTTCTCTCTCAAATCTTGCTCTTCCCTAAAAATCTAACAACGTACTATGTTCACAGACTTAAAGCATCAATGTTAACAGATCAGTTCTACTCGATTTGATGTGGAGGTTCAACATAATTTTAAGTCAAAGTGCTGGCAAGGTTATTTGTATATATCATTAAATTTATTCCAAAAATGTGTAAGAAAAAGAACAAGAACTATAAGATCCAAACAGTAATTGGTATTAGACAGCAATAGCTAAGACAATAATGGAGAAAAAGTAGCATTTTTAATAAGTGATTAAAGGGACTGGTGAGATGGCTCAGCAGCTAAGAGCACTGGCTCTTCTCTTGCAGATAACCCGGGTTCAATTCCTAGCACCTACATGGCAGCTAGCAACCATCCACAACTTCAGTTCCAAGGGATTCAGTGCCCACTTCTGACCTCCATGGGCATCACACAAAACAGGTGCACTTACATACATGCAGGCAATACACTCATACACATAAAATTAAAAAAAAAATAAACATTTTTTTAAAATGAAAAGTGAAAAAAATGATTTTTTTTTTTTTAGACAGAGTCTCACCATGTAGGCCTGGCTGGCTTGGAACTTTCTATGCAGACCAGGCTGGCCTTGAACTCAAAGAAATCTGCCTGCCTCTGCCTCCTAAGGCATGCACCACCATGAACGACTGAAAAAAGTTCTTCATAATACCAAATGCTGGCAGGAAGACAAAGCCATTAGAAGTCTCAAATAATACAAAACTGGTTTTCCACTTGAGAAACAGATTCTCTATTTCTTTTTTAAAAAACATTTTTATTACAATTATTTATTTATTTTTATTTGTGTGTGTGTGTGTGTGTGTGTGTGTGTGTGTGTGTGTACAAGCATACTATGATGGAGTGTGTATTGTGTCAGAGGACCAGGTACACGTACAGGAGTTGGCTCTGTCTTTCCTCCATGGGGGTTGGGGGTCAAACTCAAGTTGTCAGGCTCAACAGCAATCACCTTTACCCACTGAGCTACCTTGCTGGCCCTGTCCAGTACTTATAAAGTTAAGTATGTTATTATCATGTAAGTCTAGATTCTCACCCTTAGGTATTCCCAAGTGAATGGAAAATTATGTTCACATGAAAACTTGTATGAGAATATTTATAGCATTTTTATTCTTCATCACAGAAAACTGTAAAGAAGCCAGATGGCCTTTGGTGGTGAATAAATAAGCTGTGATATATCCACATAAAGGAATACCATTCAGCAGTAACAAAAGATCAGCTGTTTGTGCGTGAGAACACATGCACAGAATGTAAATATGTTTCAGCAGGAAAAGAAGACCCCATAGAAAGCTGCCATGTGGCTCCACTCAAGAGACACAAAGCTGCAAGGACAGAAAACGGCTCAGTGGTTGTAAAAGGTGCAGGCCAGGTTATGAATTTACCATGTGAATTTACCAATTCAAGAGAAATTTAGGGGTGATGGAAGTTGTTTGTGTCAAGAATATAAGGGTCTTTATTACAAAAAGTGATTTTTATGGCTTGCTTACTTAAAAAAAAATCAATGCCGATATCAGGGAACCCCAAAAAGAAAAGCAGACTTGGGATCTCGGAATCTGTGTTCCTCAGGAGTTACATAGCCAGACCTCAGGAGGTGCGGAGGGGAGGACTTGAGTAACTTTAGGAAACTTAGAAACCTAAGTTTCTTTTTTACTAGATATCACAAAGAACTGTGTGAAAACATTGTACTCCAGCTGCTAAGTTTACTTTTCACTAAAGTGTAGGTTAGCAATTCCGTAGCTACTTTCTATGCATGAACAGATAAGTAAATTCAGTCATGTGTTGGTTAACAATGGGGACAATTATGAGAAATGAAACATTGAGTGAATTCATTGTTGTGCAAATATCACAGAGAGTTCTTTCTGGAGCTTAGGTAGCAGAGCCTGTATATGGCATAAATATAGTCTACTGCTCCTTCAGCATGATGAACAAAACAGGAGATTAAATCAAGCTCCAGAGATAACAATGCAATCAAGAGGCACGAAAGGAGCCAGGGAGATGCTGTAGTCAGTAAAGTGCTTGTCTCACAAGCATGGCGACTTGAGTTTAATTCCCAGCACCCACATAAAAAGCCAGGCATGAAGGTACACACCTATAATACCAATGCTGGGGAGGCAGAGGCAGTAAGATCCCTAGGACTTGCTGACCTGCTAGTCTAGCATATAGCTGAGCCCCAGGTCAATGAGAGACCTTGTCTCAAAAAATAAGGTGTAGAGGCACTGAAGAAGGTACCCAAATGTGAGCATGATGAACAAAACAGGAGATTAAATCAAGCTCCAGAGATAACAATGCAATCAAGAGGCACGAAAGGAGCCAGGGAGATGCTGTAGTCAGTAAAGTGCTTGTCTCACAAGCATGGCGACTTGAGTTTAATTCCCAGCACCCACATAAAAAGCCAGGCATGAAGGTACACACCTATAATACCAATGCTGGGGAGGCAGAGGCAGTAAGATCCCTAGGACTTGCTGACCTGCTAGTCTAGCATATAGCTGAGCCCCAGGTCAATGAGAGACCTTGTCTCAAAAAATAAGGTGTAGAGGCACTGAAGAAGGTACCCAAATGTGAGCTGATAGCACATTCACACACACACACACACACACACGTGCTACACACACATGTGCACACACACATACACAATGAGAGAGACACACAAACACAAAAAGGATTTGTCTGTTGCTGGCGTCATACAGCATACTGTCTTAAAATACATTTTTTATATATTTGTAGGCATATGCTCTAAAATAAGGAAGTATCATTATAACATAAACCAGTCACACACTTGTTTATTATCATTTTCAGATGCGGTTTACATAATTTTATGTGCTCTACTTTCCTGTGACTGGTTCCTCCCCATCAGCATCATGACAAGCATCTGTGCTGTGACACTAGACTGACTATGACTCTGAGAGGGGATAGACATTGTGGAGCTCTACCACCATCTGGGGGGCACCATTATATTTCAGTTGCTGATCAACATGATTAGGTGGCATGTGACTGTGTGCTGCAGATATTTACATATCTGCAAATAAAGAAGTTTCAGATGATCAACTAGGAAAGCTAGAATGAACCTGGTGGTCCTTACAGTGGGAGATACCAAAGTGAATTTGTGTTTATTTTAAATACAGGCTGTTGATAGAGACAAAATTGTGGATATATGTTTGCACACGGTTAAGACATACATATCTTTGTTAGCTGTGTCTGGTTGGGCCAGCTCTTGATCTGAGCTGCCGTTCTCCTGTTAGAGGGCAGGGCTCCTTAGCAGACAGGG
The DNA here is from genome assembly GCF_000622305.1 of Nannospalax galili. Lineage (NCBI taxonomy): Eukaryota > Metazoa > Chordata > Mammalia > Rodentia > Spalacidae > Nannospalax > Nannospalax galili. Next base: position 97,522 of record NW_008360301.1, read on the forward strand.
CTGGTGGAGAAACTGTGAATGAGCCTGAAACAACTGGCAGTGGCAAGGCTTAAAGATGTGTCAAAAGTTATGAAGAGGGCCCCGGGGAAAAGAGGAGGAGCATGAGGAGGAAGATGAAGTTTCCAAGGACACAGGGAGGCTGGAGAGCTGGTTCAGCAGTTAAGAGCACTGGCTGTTCTTGCACAGATCCTGGTTTGGTTCCCAGCACCAACATGGCAGCTAACAACTGTCCGCAACTAGAGTTCCAAGGGATCTGACACTTCCTTCTGGCCTCTGCAGGCATAACATGGCTGTACTTACATACATGCAGGCAAAACACTCATACATATAAAATAACAATAAATAAAAAGACACAGGGATTTACCTGAAGAAGCCTAGAGTATATGGCTGGAGAAACCCAGGAACATGATAAGATTTTAGAGTGTGGGATCAGAATGCAAAGGATAGAGCAAAAGTGATGAGTCAAATCAGTATGACTGAGCAAAGAAATGGGGAAGAAGGGCCAGGTTTTTCTTTTTCTTTTTCTGTTTTTGTTCTTTTTTTATTATTTTTTAAATTTTTTTATTTTTTAATTATTTATTTAATAACCACATAAATAGAAGAAGCATTTCGTGACAACAGCATTGACATAGTCAATAACAATGTCCAGAGCTAAGATGCACCTGTTTCAAGATTGGCTGTAATTTTTAGGTTTACAGTTGAATTAATACAGTTATGCAATATTGTACTCAGTATAAACCCTTTAAGACATAAAATTAAAT
>NW_008360301.1:98668-99711 GCF_000622305.1 Nannospalax galili
GTAAATTTCTAGGTTCACAGAAGCATTAATACAGTGATACAATATTGAAATCAGTATAAATCCTGTAAGATATAAACTTGAATGAGTTTTTACCTTTTAAAGATCTCCATTTCAAGATATGCTGTTTCCTACATTTTTTAATATTATTTTTTATTTTTTAAGAAGAAGCATATCATTACAGCTTTAAAGTGCCCAATAACAGTTTCCAGAGCAAAGACGCAGCTCCTTCAAAAGTGGCATTCTAAAATACACTGTTTCTTACAGAAAGACTCGTTGTTTTTGCTACTAACACTGAGATGTTGGTGCATGCATCTCTAATCTGTATGTATCTATTACTAGTCATAGTAGATTGCACTTGGGTCCTTGGTGCCTGTGTATGTCTATAAAGTCATTGGGTAGATTTCACTGGTAATGTTTATCACCTCTATTAATTAGCATGATGTAAACTACCATGCTTCCTCCTCAAATATAATACATTTTTTAAATTTGTTGATATTTTTTGTGTGTATTTCACACAGAACATCCCAAACCATCTTATTCAACTATATACCCGCATCCTAAATAGCACTCTTCCATAGCCCACCCCCCCCAAACTGGAGCCCATATACTCTGTCATCCCTGTTACTGTCCACTGTGTTATCAGTGCCCCCAGCCATTCCCCAGTGCTAGTCCCATCTGAGTCTAGTCAGCCTATCTAGAGTTCCTTGTTTTAGGAAGATCAGCTCTTCCTCATCTATCAGCAGTTGCCAACATTCCTTTAGATAAGATAGGGGCTTGCTGTTCATTTTCCCAGTTCTACGCTGGGTTACTGTCTGGGAGTCTCTTGGGCCACCCTGGCCAACAACTCAGGAAGGTATCTCGTCTGGCATTGTTTCTTGTTATGTAGCCATTAGCTATACACATAGACTCTTAAAGAATTATATTGATCCCTTTAATTGTTGGTTATACTTTCCTTTGGGTGCTTAAGACGATATAGTTGGCCCAGATAAACCAATTTATTTTTACTCTTAAGATTGAGGATCTGTTCCTCAGGGGTCACATTG
>NW_008360301.1:99821-100286 GCF_000622305.1 Nannospalax galili
CCAAATTATTATAGGTCTCAATGTATGTCTGTTAAACATCCAAGAAGGTTAGTTCCAACAGTCTGGTATTTTTAATAACTGTGTGTCATGTAGATAAATATTGGGCAAAGACCAGTTGTTCTCAGATAAACCTTCCTAGACATATATTTATTGATCTGCTGTGTATAATTTGTCAGTAGGTTGTTGGTATAATATGGTTCCCTCTGGTTTTTAAAACTAGCTGGGCATTATTCATTTCTCACATTGTCTCACCCCTCCATCATGGTTTCCACAATTAAGGAGCCCCCATTTTCCCCCTTTCTCCCTTATTAATACCCTTCTCCTATGGTCCTACCTCTCTTGAGCTCTTTTCCTTTTATCCCCTAGGTTCCTTGTATACCATTCCCTCCCCACTCCCTTAAATTAACCCAATTTTTATCCATATCTCCCTTATTAAGGCCTGTTTCCTACTGTTCTTCTCTTTCA
>NW_008360301.1:100418-120089 GCF_000622305.1 Nannospalax galili
CTTAGTATAACAGCTTCTAGTTCCATCCATTTACCTGCAAATTTCATGATTTCATCTTTCTTTACTGCTGAGTAAAACCCCATTGTGTAAATGAACCATTTTCATTATCCACTCGTCATTTGAGGGACACTTAGGTTGCTTCTATCTCTTAGCTATTGTGAAAAGAGCAGCAGCAAACATAGATGTACAAATGTCTCTGCAATAGGATGAGTTTTGGGGGGGTATGTGCCAAGGAGTGGTATAACTGGGTCAAATCGTAGGTTCATTTGTAGTTTTTAAATAGGTCTCCACACTTCTTTCCATAGTGGTTGAACAAGTTTGCAGCCCCACCAGCAGTGGATGAAAGTTCCCCTTTCCCCACATCCTCTCCAACATTTGGTATCATTTGTTCTCTTGATCTTAGCCAGTCTGACTGGGCTAAGATGAAATCTTAAAGTGGTTTTAATTTGCATTTCCTTAAGTATTAGTGATGTTGAACATCTTTTAAGATGCTTCATAGACATCTTTACTTCTTCTTTTGAGAACTCTCTGTTCAGATCCTAGCCCATCTTTTAACTGGGTTACTTGCTTTCTTGATTATTTGTTTTTTGAGTTCTTTATATATTCTGGATGTTAAACCTCTATCAGATGTGTCGCTGGTGAAGATTTTCTCCCATTCTGTGTGTTTTCACTTCCCTTGACCTTGTTTCCTGAGCAATTGATGTCTGGTTTAGAAAATCCTTTCCTACAACTATATCTTGTAGGTTATTGCCAGTGTTTTCTTCTAAGAGTTTCATAGTTTCAGGCTTTACACTGAGGTCTTTGATCCATTTGGAATCGACTTTTGTGCAAGGTGAAAGATATGGGTTTAGTTTCATTCTTCTACAATGGAGATCCAATTTTGCCAGCACTATTTGCTGAGCATGATGTCTTTCCTCCAGTGAATATTCTTGGCCCCTTTGTCAAATATCAGGTGGCTGAAATTGCATGTATTCATATTTGGGTCTTCACTTTTGTTCCATTGATCTATGGGTCTATTTTTGTGCCAGTACCATGTTATTTTTATGGCTATAGCTCTGTAATACAGCTTACAATATGGTATAGCAATTCCCGACCCCCTTCCAGTATTGCTTTAAGTGCTGAGGGTTGCTTTGGCTATCTGAGATCTTTTGTGCTTCTATACAAATCTTAGAATTTTTTTTCCAATTCTGTGAAAAACGTCATGGGGATTTTGATTGGCATTGTATTGAATCTATAAACCACTTTTGGTAGGATGGCCATTTTCACAATATTAATTCTTCCAATCCATGAGCAGGGGAGGTCCTTCCATCTTCTGATGTCTTCCTCAATCTCTTTCTTTAAAGATTTAAAAGTTTCATTGTAGAGCTCTTTAATGTCTTTGGATTGTGAGAAGGAACTGGGTTGGTCTAGATGCAAAGGATCAGGAAGCAGTGGTGGTTCCCCAGTGTCTGGGGTACCAAGACAAGTAATGGGACAGGACCCAGGCTAGGAGGAGAGACCGGCAGGGAGATGGGAGGATGAATGAGGCTGGGGGAGTCAAGGTGCATGGAGGGAGTGATTGACTTACCTTGTAGAGTGGCCAGTGGGTGTGCAGGCCCAGGGAAGCAGAGGGAAGTGAGGGCGGGATCAGGCCCAGCAGGCTCCCAGGGACCTGGAGAAGGAACTGGGTCCATCTGGATGCAAGGGATCAGGAAGCAGTGGTGGCTCCTGCAGAGCTCAGCCCCAGCATCCAGGAAACAGGCTGGTGGCCTTGCAGCCCAGAGAAGCAGAGGGAGGTGAGGGTGGGGCCAGGCCCAGAGGGCTCCTGGGGACCCCAGAAGGAACTGGGTTGTTCTGGATGCAAAGGATCAGAAAGCAGTGGTGGTTCCTAGGTGTCTGGGGCACCAAGACAAGGAATGGGACTACCCAAGCTAGGAGGGGAGACAGGCGGGGGAGATGGGAGGGTGAGTGAGGCTGGGGGAGTCAAGGCCCAGAGGGCCGGATCGACTTACGCCAGAGAGAGGCCTGCGGGTCATGCAGGCCCAGGGAAGCAGAGGGAGGTGAGTGGGCCAGCTTTTTCCCCAGAAGAATTACAGTTAATGCTTGCCAGATTGAGGGAAATGCAAAAATTACCCTTAGTATACTCAACATAAACTTGTTGCATGTAAGATACATTAATTGAAGGATAAAACTACTGGACAAAAGTTTAAGTAGAAATGGGATTCAACATAGCCTCAAAGTGATTTAAATAAATAAAACACATAAACAAGGTAAATAATTTTTCAATTTAAATTTTTTATTTTATGTGCATGAGGTTTTGCCTGCATGTATGTAGATGCATGCAATGCTTGAGGAGACCGGAAGAGGGCAATGAAACTGGAGTAAGGGACAGTTAGCTAACATGTAGGTGCTGGGAAGCAGACAGTACTGTTAACTCCTGACCCATCTCTCCAGCCTCTGACTAATAGTTTTGAAAACATACTCTTTGTTGAGCACCTTTGCTGGGTGTTTAATGGATAAAATCTATTCAGCTGCTACTGAGTGCTTTCTGTGCAGAAGGCACTAAGTGAGAGGTCCTTCTGTTCTCCCAGCAGCACTAAGAGCCTTGGCACCAGCCTTGTCCTCTCTGGGTTCTCACGCCCAGCCTCACAAACTGCCAGGCTTTGCCCCTCACCTCTGTCTCATGCCCCATCCCTGCAAGGACCACCTAGGCAGTAAAATCTCAGGAAAGATGCCATCTTTAGCATGTATGCTGTCAAGGATGATGTGTACATGCGGTTGTTTGGCTATGAATTTGATGCTCCAGCAACAGAATGAAAATGTGAGATTCCGTGTTCAAGAAGTGTGGGGAAAGGACCACCAAAGGTACTGAAACACAAAGATTTATCTCGGTCTATCATGGCGTTCTTTGTTATGTAGTATTATTCTAAGCAAAGAAAACTGAAAATGTCACATTCTTAGCATGCATTTTACTGTTTATGTTTATACTATGTGACACTAGCCTTCAGCGCAAATGTACACGCTTTAACTCAGATGCTTTCCGAACTGCATAATTTATATTTCACAGCTCACACATGCATGCGTATTTTATTCCTAATCAGACCAGTGGCGATGCTGCAGAAATCTAATTTGACTGTTTTCATTTCACTTCGTAGTGTGCCTATGGCCACTCTACCAACTTTCACCCTCCTTGGCTTACTGATGAATTAGGAACGATTGGAAGGAAAAGGAACGTGGAGCTGTCCTCTACCATTTTCAGTAGGGAGAGGTGAGGCAGGGAAGGAACAAAGGGAAGAAAGTGAGCAGAGGCTCACGGTGGCTGTGACTGTCACAACACCAGTCTTCTCTGCATTGGACACAAAGACCAAGTGTGGCTTCTGGGGCTGTCTGCGTGTGGCTTAGTAGTAGACATAACATTTACCTTGTATTTGCTTTGGGTCTTGCTGATCTCCCCTGAAGGAGTCACCTCAATCCTGTATTCAAGGGACTGTAAACTATATGTGATCATGTTACAGCTATGAGGCAGACACACATTGCACAGGTGTTCTCTGTTCATGCACAGCCCTCACTGTCTCCTTAAAATTATCATACAAAACACAAATTCAAAAAGCAAAATTTGGGGGAATTTTAGAGCAGTAACAGAGCACCCAGCCAGGCAGGAGTCCTTGTGAACACACAGTTATATATATAAGTTGTCTGCCTACAAAACCGGGTGTTATATTGTGCACTAAAAGACAACTGGCCAAGCAGAGTCTTCACCAGAGAAGATACAAATTAACAAAGACTCCTGCATTCATAGTGCCAATACTTAAAGTAAGATCAGTATTGGCTAGAAGTCAAGATGACCTCCACCTGGTTAGCTATTTAGTGATGTGTTTGGTTATATAAAACTTGCTCAAAGCAGTTTCTAAAAGGAAACAAAATGAACTCTAAACATAAAAACCTGCTCCCTCCCCCTAGTCTCTTCCAACATCGGGTTGCTGGAGGCTCGGGGCCTGGAATAGTGAGATGATGCGGCTTGTTCTCAAAACAAAACAGGGTTATACCACCAGGTCTCTCTTGCCTGGATTTTTATCATCTATTATTTTTATTTTATGTGTATGAGTGTATTACCTGCGTGTGTGTAAGTGCAGCTGTGTTGTGCAATGCCTGCGGAAATCAGAAGAGGGCATTGGATCCCATGGAACTGTAGTTATGGATGGTTATTAGCCACCATGTGTGTACTGGGAATGGTACTTAGGTCTTCTGCAAGAGCAGCTAGTGCTCTTAACCGCTAAGCCATCTCTCCAGCCCCATTGCCTGAATTTTTAAATCTTACTTGGATAGATTTGTACTAAATTGTTGAAAAGGGTGCATACTTCCTATAAAGAAAAATGTAAACACACTTGGTCTCCAGGGGACTAAAAAGTGAGTTTCAGATCTTGGAAAATGCCTCTTGGTTCTAAGAAAAAGAACAACTCTTGATAAAGCAAAATCATTTCTGTTAACAAAGAGAAATCTTTAATGACATTTAGTGGGAAATAGGATGGAAAACCATCATTTCCCCTTGCCCAATGCCCTGGACAGACATTAACAAAAGCATGTGGGTAGAGAGGGTAGGAGCATGTTCACCAGGTATTATCTGAGAATTGCTCTGGTCACTGCAGAAACAGCTTTCAAAAGAAAGACAGTACCTTTCAGAGTGAAGACCACACTGCTGAAATTCTGAGTGCTCTTCTCCCTAGTTAGGTGAACTGAGAGTTTTTTCTTTTTTACCAGAAAACAAGCTATTTACTCTAGAAGCCACCCCCATCCCCAATTTTTATAGCAGTGAGTTGAAGTCACAGTATGTCTGCATGCAAACGTTTTGTTAGTTCTGGCCAAGTTGTGCTGCTGTAAAACATGCCCACGCTCCTACATCTCCCGTTACCTCCTGTGAAGTGTTAGGGTTTCTTCCAGGGCATATATATGAACCTATATACCAGGAAAGTGGTTTTTAAGGCTGAGATCTCAGAAAGTTTTACCAAAGTCCCAAACCCATCTCCAGGGCTTCCCCTCCCCAACCTGTGTAGCTGGGTCTAAAGGATGGGAGGAATTTACACACATGAATCGAAAGCAGTCAGAGCAAGCAGAGCTTCGGAAAGTTCAGGACCATGTTGCAAAGGGTGAATTCAGCTCGGGAAGGAGTCTTGAAAAATAGTGAAAAGATTTTATTTAGATTGTAGAAACTGTGAAGTCTGGTAAAGGAATGAGGCATAAGTTTTTTTTTTTTTGAGCCTGGAAATGACTTGATTGTCTAATCATCAGGAAAATAATTCTACAACACATGCAAGGTATATGAAATGAAAGGGTGGGTGGAGGGGGGACTGTCTGGGGGGTTGTGGAGGTGTCTTGGTGAGAGAGCAAGCTATGAACTAGAAAATGGAGAGGGCTGGGCAGTGGCTGGATCTGCAGAGCAGCTGCATTAGAGATGAAGACCGTGGGGCCTCAGAGCCTTTTGACAGAACAGATGAGACAGGAGTCCACCCGAGCGAGGTCACACGTGAGTGGAGCAGCTTTCTGGAAGGATTGCTCACATTTCCTTTCCATTTGCAGGGGGATCTTTTTGAGGCAGGGTCTCCCTGTAGCCCCAGCTGGCCTGGAACTTGTTATGTAGACCAGGCTGGCCTTGAACTCACAGAGATCCTCCAGAGTGCTGGGATTAAAGGCATGTGCCACGACACCTGGTCCCTGAGCATTTCCTTTTCTAGATTGCTAGTAAAGCAAATCTGGACTTACTAACAATCATTTTAGTTTGCCTCATCATAAGGTGTGGGCAGGGTGGTTGCCGTGATCTGTTTATTGAACTAGGAAATTGGAAGACACAGGAAGTGCTTGTACTGAAGTCCTTCCTCATCTGGGAGTACAGTGCACATGCATAACATCATACTTTGACACCACCGAAGAGAGAGGTTCTTTAGACCAAAACTTCCTTGCAGGCTATAGATTTCTACTCAAGAAGATTCTATATGGAGCTTTCCAGTGGGTGGGGAGGTAGATAGTAACTTACCTTAGGCCTCAGCTCCCGGGACTGACTTAATATTGAAATTCCAAAGCACGTTGCAAAGACAGGATAAAAGCTTTATGAGTCAGATATATTTGATATTAAAGTCTGATATTAAAGTGTCTGCTTGTCAAGACCGAAGCCCCAAGAAAGGGCTAAAGTGGGGGCTGAAGAGGTGTTCTTTTAAGGATCCAGATCCAGGCTTTTTAAGGAGCCAGGATTCCAAGAGTTAGGAGCAGTTACTCTCAGCAGAAAGAGCAGTGCCACTGAGGGAGGGCACCCCAATATTGAGCATCCCTGGTCAACCCAGGGTCCCTTCCCAAGCCAGCTGTATTTCAGGCTTACAAAATTCAGTCAGTAAATTTCAGCTCATTGAATCTACATGACAGTCCTTCTACCCCTCTGAATTCCCTGATGGGGAAACAGGCTCAGAGAGACAGTGCAACTTGCCCAAGGATGGATGCTATGTGGGTGTCATGTTAATAAGTTTGGTTTTTAATTTTACTGCCTCCACAATCTGTATCAGGAAGCAGGTTGCACATTCAAAACAGGCTACTGACAAAGGGGTTCAGGAACATGGCACTAGCTTGATGGGAGTAAAGCTCTGTACATGCAGAGAGGGAAGATCCCAGAAAAGAAGCCGTGCCACCATCTCCAGGGCCAGCCATCTTCAGGTGCTCCCTATTTTACAGTCTACCCCATGCAGAAGTCAGGTGCCTGGGAACTCACAGTGGCATAGAGCTGGGGAGGGGGATGTAAGCAGGTCTGGTGCAGGAGCAAAAGAATGAATGGGACTGAGAAAGTGGAAATCACCTGGCAGAGGTGATCTCAGGTGACAGAGAAAGGCAGGCCGTCTGGGAAGTTCTAGTGTTCTTCCCAAGGACACACAAAGCCCAGGTGAGCAGGACGGCCACCTCCGTGCTGTGGAAGAACCTCGTCCTCGCCCGTCACTGACTGCCAGGAGCCCTGCTGTCTAGCTCCAGCACTAAGAAGCTGTGGTCCCCTTACAGACTGAAGTCGTCCTGGTATACAGAGGCGATCTCCATTTCCTCCCAGCTGCAGTGTGAGAAGAGAGGATTCTAAACACTAAACTCCACGTCCACTTGAACTGCCTGATTTCCAAAGAAGCAGAGTCTGTGTCCACTTTGCTGCCCAGACCCAGCGGACCACAGACACCCAGCACTGCTCTGTTCTGAGCGCATGAAAACGTGGATGTGTTACAGTTTCTCCAGAATTCCACTCTTCTCCCAGATCCTGGTGGCTCTACTTTCTCCGTCCCTTCACTGCCACCAGACTTAATAACCCTCTTTATCAGACTCCATGGGGCCCTCAGTGCTTGGGCTTGGGTGTGGATCCACAGAGAAGTGTGTTTACTCTTCCTTCCCCTGACACTAGAGCATGAGGAGATGGTGTTTATGAGCCCCTCAACCTTCTGGGAAAGAGCCTGGGCTTCCATCCTTGGGGATAACCTGCTTCTCTACTCTGGAAATGTTCCACTATTTTCTCTCTTCCCTTGGAATTTTCTCTTGGTCCAGCTCACTATAATTCACTCTGCTGCTGGGCATTCCTTGAGCCCTTTCACATTGAAGTTGACCCTCTCCTGCCTCTCTGCCCATCAGGCAGAGGACATTTAGTCCTTACAAGGTAAGAGCTACGTACAAAGTATGTTAGTTAATTTTCTGTTGCTGTAACCATACACCTGGGATAATCATCTTACAAAGAATAAAGGTTTATTTTGGCTCATGCTTTCAGAGGTTTCAGTCTGTAGTCAGTTGGCCCTATTGCTTTGGGCCTGTGTCCAGGTAGCACATCATGGTACAAATGAGAGGTTGAGGAATCTGCTTACTTCATAGCAGTTAGGAAGCAGAGCGAGAGGGAGAAGGGGAGGGAAAGGGAGAGGGAGAAGGAGGGAGAGGAAGAGAGAGAGAGGGGGAGGGAGAGGGAGGAGAACAGACTGAATTCCAATCTCCTTTGACAGCACTCCCAATAACCTAAGATGTCCCACTAAGCCTAACCTCTTAACAATTCTGCTACCCCCCTAAAAGAGCCACAGGTTGGGGACCAAGCTATTGAGACATGTCTCTGCAGGACATTTTCTGCATTGAGCCAGAAAGAGGCTTCATGTTGTTTACTGAGGATCTTGCTGCCACTAGGCTGTCAGCTAAAGGTGGCTGGATTTTCTGGATCCCTTGAAGACAGTCTCCATTGTTTTCAGATCCAGAGATTGAACAGCAGCTCCTTGCACACACACCTTCCCTCCCAAACCCTCTGGGTGGAGGAGTGGGTCCTTGAGGTTCACGCCTGTGCAAATGAGAGTCCCAGTAGCTTTGCCTCCCATCGAGCTAGCAGGGTCTCCTTGCTCCCCGTCCCCTGAGGTCTGGGAATCATTCGGCCCCACCCATGCAGGTTACTAGCCCCTGGTCCTTCCTTCCCTCACAAGCAGGGGAAAGGGACAGGGCCCTGGATTAAGGCTGGTGGCCGGAGATTTGCAGTCCCCTCCCTTTCCCACTGTCCACCACAGCCCCTCCCTGGGGAGCATGCTGCATCCACCACCACCATGACCCTCGACCCAGTTTTCATGACTCTTTATATATTGGTAGGATCCCAAGTCTTAAACTCTCAAACTGAGTGTTCACCATGGGGGCTCTGGACTCACGTTTTTGAACGATCACACACACACCACACCAGGCAGGAAAGTCTTCACTGTGCTAACGCCATGTCAGATGACAAGACAGGGACTCAGCTGTCAGCCTGGGCACAGCAGCGTGAGAATGTCCTCTAGGTCAGGTGATAGCTCCTCCAGCACAGCCCGTTGGGGAGTTGGGGCCTCAAGAGTGGCCCCATAGAGCAGAAAGCCCAGCACCACCCACTGCCTTCTTGATTTGGTTCGGTTGGATCTTCCAGTCTCTGGGGATAGGGAGAGTCATGTTTGACTTTTATTATTATTTATGCATTATGTACTTTTAATTGTGGCAAAAATACACACAACATAAAATGTATCATCTTAGCCATTCTGAAGGGGACAATCTGTGTGAAGTCCCTGCGCTTTGTTGCATGGTCAGTTTCCAGGATTCTCTTCACCTTGCCAAGCTAACACTGTAATCGTTAATTCTGTCTTCCCTGTTCTCTACGGCCCTCAGAAACTCCTGTTTTACTGTCTCTGAATTTCACTATTCCAGTGTCATATAAATGAATCATACCTCATTTGTCTTTTTGTGACTGATTTCTTCTACTCAGCATGATTCCAGGTTTCTTCAGGGCGTATCATTTCCTTCCATTGAAAGCCGAGTAATATTCTCAGTCTGTATTTGTGTCTCTGTGTGCTTCTATGTCTGTGCGTGTATGTAGAAATGGATCTGTCTCTGTTCCCCTCCCGCCTGTCTCCCTTTTACACACACACACACACACACACACACACATACACACACACACGCATGCGCACACACACCAGCTTGCTTATCTAGTCATCCAGTCCTTAGCCACTGGCTTGCTTCCATCTTGGCTTGTGAGCCTTATGTGTGGATGTTTGGGGCTGGGGCTGACTTTGAAGCTTTCCAGTTGAAGCACACACCCCTAGTGTGTATCAAGCAGAATGAATCTGAACAAGGAGTTCATGAATCTGCAAACACTACAGCCACACAGTCAGTCACACAACCATGAGTGGGAGAGGCCTGAGGACCTGTGTGAACTAGTCCTGGAAATACAAGCTCATAGCAGAGGATTCAATGGTGTGGATCTAAAGAAGACTGAACAGCAATGTCCTCCATCAATAGAGGCAGAAAAAAATACCTTCTTTCTAGAGGGCATGGCTTCTGACTTCCTCTTGAGACATGTCAGCGCCCCAGGGACTGTCAATAAAAGGGTGCTTTATTTTCCTGAGTGCCCTTTGCCATTTCAGTGGAAATAGCAAGCCCTGTTCTCCTTCAGTGTCCATTTCCTCACTAAGTGTCCTGCGGCCCAGTGAGGCCCCTGGAACCCTATGGAATTTCAGAGGCCTGCTTGTCACATCCACAGCAGCCATTCAGGAAGCAGAAATCTTGGGTACTGGGGGATAGCATTCTCCCAGCAGAGTACCCTTCTCTTTCCTTCAGCCATTGTCACAGCTCCCTGGTCCTACCTGGGCATCCACAATCTCCCATTCTTGCCTCTACTAAATGTGGAGAAAGGGACAGGCCTGGAGCACTCTGCACCTCTCCACTGTTGGCCCAGCAGCTGCTGTGCCCCAGACATGGCCCTGATAGGCTTTGTGTATACCAGCTGCAGCATGTGCAGCCCTGTGGGTAGGAATGCTGTCTACATTACATCTCCCTCCTGCTGAATAGAATTCATGTCACAATCCGGAGGAGCTGCCTTTCAGTCCTGCCCCACTGCATTCTGATCAGTGACAAGGCTGTCTTGGGAAAAGGAGCCTTTTCCAGCTCCACTCTGTGGGGCAGAGCTATCCAGAGGACCCTGCATGGGGTTGAAGTGCTGAGGACTCGTAGCTATCCCACTATGGTGCTGGGCCTGGAGCCCATAAGTGGGCTAATTTCAGGACCCCCAGGCTTCTTTGAGCAGTCTCCTGGGGCCATCCAGCAGTCCAGGGCACTCATCTACGGAATCATGCATCCTGTATAACAGAGGGCACAGTATTATGTCTGAACTGGCAGAGACCAGACACTGAAAACAGTTAAAGCAGCTGCTTCCTCAGACACAAGTGACTGAAGGAGTCATTCTAAAGGAGGTGCCATGCCCAAACCTTGGCCAATGTCTGTGCTCAGCCCAGGTATAAATATTACACTATATACATAAACACACGACTAGCCACCACCAAGAGCTCTTCAGAGTTCCAGTTCCTAAGGCACGATGGGCAGTTTGGGCCAGATAATTCTTTGGTGTGGGATATCCTGTCCATTGTGAGATGCTTATTTAGCGGTATCTCTGGATACTACCCACTAGATTCCAACTGCAATTCCCAACCCCATTCATGACAACAACAACAAAAAGTGTCCCCAGATAGGATTAAGTGATAGCTCAGTTGGTAAAGTGACTTCCATAAAAGTAAGAGGACCTGAGTTTGATCCCTTAGAACCTACATGAAAAGCCAGGCGTGGTAGTCTGCACTTGTAATTCCAGGGCTGTGGAGGTGAAGGCAGGCTCCTCCCTGGGGCTCGCTGACTAGCCAGTCTAGCCTACTCGGTGAGCTTTCAGTCAAGGAGAGACCCTCTCTCAAGAAACAATGTGAACAGCAACTGAGAAATGGCAGATGTCCCTGGCTTCCATTGAGTACACCATCTGTCTGAATGCTCTTATAAAACATGCACACATACAAAGAGAAAAAGAATGTTCCAGACCTCGCCAAATGCATCCTGGGGAGCAAAGTCAGCATTACTTGGAATCTCGTAAGTGTCAAAAGAGTGTTCTATACTAGTATTAATCTAGGCGATTCTTATAATATTATGAGACAATGTTATTGCTTCTATTTTGCAATGGAGAATGTGAGGTGGCAAGAGAAAAATTACTTTCCTAAGATCACACAGCTAGTAAGTAGTGGTATGATAGAATCACACTATGGAATCAAGCCTAACAGTTGGTTAATAGTTGTGCCTCATTTATTCCAATCCTCTTCTAAGTTGCTCAGGAATCCATACACAGATGTGGAAGTAGTGGTCAATTAACTCAGCCTAAGTCACACCTCCAGTGAGAGGCAGTCTGGGTTGAGTCCCTGACATGCAGCATGCTGGAGTCCATACTCCAAACATAGACTTCAATGCAGGGGGTGGGAGTAGAAGAATGAATAACGGATCTGAGTCTCCACTGCTGAACAGAGTATGGGATTGGACGGGTGTGGGAATGTGGACCTTGTGGGGTAGTGGGTTATGCCCTTAGACAAGGCCAGGGCACTGAGGTCCCTGTGGCTATACCAGGGCTTCCCTAGGCATTTGTTCCCTGCCATGGAGATGGACTCCCCAGACCTGCTGACTCCTTTTTTAAAAAAAATATTTTATTTATTATTTTTATTTTATGTGTATGAGTGTATTGCCTGCATGTATGTGAGTGCACCCATGTCATGCAATGCCACGGAGGTCAGAAGAGGGCTTCAGATTCCCCTGGAACTGGAGTTCAGGATGGTTCGTAGCCACCATGTGGGCGCTGGGAATCGAACCTGGCTCCTCTGCAAGAGCAGTCAGTGCTCTTAACCACTGAGCCATCTCTCGAGCAGCCAGTGCTTTAAGCCACCGAGCTATCTGTATAGTCCTTTTGAATTCTTTTAAAAATATTTTATTATTTTTATTTTATGTGTATGAGTGCACTGCCTGCATGTATGTGAGTATACCCATGTTGTACAATGCCTGCAGAAGACAGAAAGGGGCATAAAATGTTCGTAGCCACCAGGTGGGTGTTGGGAATCGAACCCGGGTCCTCTGCAAGAGCAGTCAGTGCTGTTAACCACTGAGCCATCTCTCCAGCCACTGCTGACTCCTTCTATCACAAAAATAGCCTTCAGGGTGCTTCCTTTTGGTGAAAATAGTTGCAAAGCAGTCCTGACTCACAGTCTTGTTCTGCCATTTACCAGCTGTGACCTTTAGCAAACTACTTAGCATGTGTAAATCTCAGTGCCTGTGTGGATCTATTTCTCTGTTACTGTATATAATGCAATACACAAGGCTAGGAAACTTTATAAAGAAAGGAGGTTTGGGTTGGGAAGATGACTCATTGAGTAAGAGTGCTTGCTATTCAAGCATAAGGACCTGAATTTGGATCCCAGCAGCTACATAAAAAACTGTATGTGGCTGTGCATGTACCTACCTGTAACCCCAGCCCTCTGGGAGGGTGGAAACAGAAGGCTAGCTGGGGTTTGCTGGCTGCCTGCCTAGCTCTCGTCAGCAGGAAGGCAGAGAGCAATAGAGCAGGACACCTGACATCCTCCTCTAGCCTCTATGTGCATGCACAGGCATTAGCACTCACACACGTGCACATGCACCACACACAAACATATAACACATATACCACACACATATGACACACACACAAACTAGATAAAACTTTTAAAAGAAAATGGGTTTATTTAGCTCAGCTCTGCAGGTTGATAGGCATGACACTGGAATCCATTTCTGGTGACAGCCTCGTGGTGGATGATGTCAAGGGGTGGGGGAGAACCTGGGAGAGAGTACACCACTAGACAGAAACCCAGAAGTGGGATAGAGCCAGGGGCACTTTTTGTCACAATTCTGTCTCATGAAAACTCAGGGTCCCAGCAGAGCTACCTTAATCTCTTCTGAGGACAGCACCCAAAAAGACCTCCCACCAGGTTCCCCTCTTAAAGGTCCCATCACCAGTTAGTATCTGCACACTGAGGGCCAAGCTTCCAGCACATGAACCCTTGGAGGAGGCACTCAGACCATCTCTAAACCAGACTGAGTGTCTAAATCCACAAACTGGAAGCTCTACAGACCCTCTCTAGGCCTGGAGGATATAAGACACATGGGATACACCAGCTCTGTGTTGATAGAGTACTCCCTTCTCTAACCTGTATCTCCCCCAAGCTGCAAAATTTGCAGTCATCTCAGTTGCAAGTATGTGAGTGGCAGGATAGCAGAATATTTTTTGAGGATGAAGCTGAACTTTAAATTCCACTAAAAATGATAATGGAAATCTTGTCTGTTTATTGCGATTGCCTTCATCGCCCGCACTGACAGTTACTCTCTACAGCAGAGATGGAAGCTGAAATTCAGTTCATTTTATTTTCCGTGTCAGATGGTCCTGGCCCCATTTTGAGCAATTGAAGAGGAAATGAAGCCAACTGTGAGAATATGATCCTGAAGGCGAGCCAGGGTGGGCTGCACATGCCGCAGCAGCAGCAGCTCAGGCCTATAGTGCAGCAGCTCAGGGGCCTACAAGTGTTCCCACAGCTCCCCACTGAGCAGGATTGTTTTCTAGGAAACAGAAAGCTCCTGCTTTGAGCTGGGGAACTCCTGCCTCCACTGGTCTTCCCTCACTATCTGTGACACCAGGCTTGGTGCTGACTGCACTGACTCTTGGCCTGCTCATTGTGAAGTGGGAACCAACCTTGTCTCAGGAGCTTGTGGGACAATGACCCTGAAGCCCTGTGATATATGTTGTATAGGTAAATTTGTCATGTATTGTTTGAGCTCACTGAGAAGCTGGCTCTGGAATCAGGGTTACTTCCCCCTGTCCCATTTCAGACCCAAGCATGTTTTTCTCAAAGTGAACTCCAAGACCCCTGATGTAGGGATGGGCTGCCCCTTAACTCTGTAACAGGGAGGAGCAAGAACCACAAAACAGCCCAAGAGCGGCCATCATGCCCTTGGGAACAGCTAGAAGGTAAGCCATTTCCAACAGAGGCGATTATCATTTACTCCATAATATAAAAATGTCTGGGAAGGAGAAGCCAGAATTTCAGCCATGGGAAGCACAGTCATGAAGAGAAAGATCTACCAGGCACTCTAGCTGATGGCCTCAACTTCCTCAATTTCAGTGGATGTAGTGAGCATCCAATTTGCTAACCTTATCTCTAACTGTTGCTATTTGTTTTGACTCTGAAGCCTCACTGGAGGGAGCACTCTGCTCTGCCTGAGTCTCTCTCTCTTGAGAATTCCATCTGACTGCCTTAAAGGGGCTTGCTCAGTTGGTTTCTGTTGGATGTTTTCAGCACTTGGATTAGATGATGTTTTTGCTCTGTCTCGATCTCTCTCTGTTGCTCTCTTGCTGTTTATTCTTTTACTTTGGCTTGCTGTGTACTTAATAAATTTGTTCATTCAAACTCCCAAAGTATGACTCATAGATCATTCTCCAGACCATATGGAGCAGGTCCCCAGGACAGTGTATGGCTCAGAGCAGCCACTGGATGCCCTGTGGCCCTTCTCCTATGACCCATTTCTGACTGGCCAATCCTCCTTTCTGTGCAGATGCTATTTCCCCATCAGCTGCACCCTCTTGCTTTCTAACACTCCTCTGATGACAGATGTAGCATCTGAGAATGCTCAGGATGATGGTATGAATGGAACTGGAATTCATTTAAGCAATTTCCAGTGCATCTGGGCTGGGAATTGACTAGAATCATCTTTTTGATCCAATCTCTACCATCACTACTCCAAAAACTATTAGCCTACCCATACTAAGACCAGGCCCTCTAAAGAAGGTTCCTTCTTTCCCTAAAGTCAATTCCTGTTTTCTGCCATTAACTAGCAGACTTCAGGGAAGGACTGTTTATAAATGACAAACAAATGCTATCTTCACATAACAAGCTGTCCTAGTTAGCTATAATGATCAGCTTGACATACCTAGAGTCACCTGAGAAGGGAGTCTCGACTAAGGGATTTCCCAGATCAGATTGGCCTGTGGTCATGTCTATAGGAGATTGTCTTGACTGTTAATTGATGTAGGAGGACCCAATCCACTGTGGGTAACACCATTCCCTGGGCAGATGTTCCTGGGCTGTAAAAGAAAACTGACTGGAGCTGGAGAGATGACTCAGAAGTTAAGAGCACTGACTGCTCTTACAGAGGACCTGGGCTCAATTCCCAGCACCCACATGGTAGCTAGCAACCAAGATGACTCAGAAGTTAAGAGGACTGACTACTCACTTGGTGTTTGTTTGTGGCTTATACTCTGAGACAATAGGGAATGTTGCTCCTCAGTGCCTCAGATCCTTACAAAATGGTTCTGATGGTTAATTATTTGTCAAAATATGCCCAGGTAGCTGGCTAAGTATTATTATTGGCTATGTCTATAAGAGTGTTTCCAGAAGGGATCAGCTCTTGAACTGACAGGCTATGTAGACCAGGTGGGCCTCTGCAGTGAAGGTGAACATCATTCAATCAGTTGAAGGCCTGATTAGAACACAAATGTGGAGGAATAACAGCTCTACTCTCTGCTTATGTTAGTAATCTTCACATTACTGTGATAAAACACCTGAGAATAATAAGCTAAAGGAAGAAATGTTTATTTTGGCTCATGATTTCACAAGTCTCAGCCCAAGGTAGCTACGTCCATTGTTTGGGGCCTGAATGTCATGGCAGCAGGAGCACATGGCAGAGGTCACTCACCTCAGGGACAAGGAAGCACAAGGTCCAAGAGAAGAAGCAGGGACAAGATGCTTCTTTGCAGGGAAGGGGCCAGGTGTCTACTTCCTCCAGCAAGGCTCCACCTCCTACTGTTTACCACAACCCAATAATGCCCCCATATCAGGAATCCATCAGAAGATGAATCCGCAGATTAAGTCAGAATCCTCAGGATCCAATCACATCTCCAGAGCCCATCAACTGGCAACCAAGCCCCCAATACACCTCTGATTCAAACCACAACACTGATTCAATTGAGACATGGATCTCTCCAGTCTTTGGTACTCTGGTCCTCAGAATTTGGGACTGTACTCTACACAATTGCTTCTCTAGCTCCCAGGCCCTCAAACACTCCAGGAGGGGTTCCTGAGCTTTCAGTTTGCATAGCATAGATCCTGGCACTTTTAAGCCTCTGTAACTGCAGAAGTCGATTCCTTATAACAAATCTATCATCACCTGAGGTTGATTCTGTATAACAAATCTATCTATCATCACCTGTTGTGTTCTCTAGAGATGCCTAACTAATAGCATTGCTTTTGTCTCTGTGCAACACTGCTCATTATGTGCTCTATATGAGGTTAGCTCTATACATCAGATGTGTATAATAGTTATTCTCATCACTGTGACCAAATACAGGACAAGAAACAGCTTAAGGAAGGAAAGATTCATTTTGATCCAGTTGGAGGGGGATGCATCCATCATGGTGGGGAAGTCATGGTAAAGTTCATAATGGCAGAAATGTGTGGCCAGGATTCTTCCAGTCTCAGAAGCCAATGAAAAAGATAAAGATTGAGCTGGAAACAGGCAGGCTATATACTCCCTAAGACTCCTCCCCTAGTGACTTATTTTCTGCAGCTAAGCTCCACCTTTTAAAGATTCCACAGTCTCCAAAAACAGTACAACCAGCTGGGGACCAAGTATTCAAACACATGAGCCAACAGAGGGCATTTCACACTCAACCCAAAATAGTACATCCCCCTTTCAAAGAACTGACTGGCAGAGATATCTGATGTTTCGGTTGTGAGCTTTAGTCTTTAATGGCTGAGCCAACTCTCCAGCCAGAATAGTTGAATTTTTACCTGGAAAATGAGTTTTCAGAAGGTTCTCTTGTTTCAAGAATACTGGCTGTGTTGGAGTAGGCCACGTGGAACACAGTGCCTGCTCAATGCACTCACTTAGTGCATCGTTCTGTCCCCAGAGATCCTGATTTGACTGATCTGAAACCTGCATCAGCACTGGGTGCTGTGCACATTCCCACGGTCCCAGGTGGACAACAACACATCGGAGAGGCCTGCACTGAAACCTTAGCTGTAGACAAGCTGTGGAATCTTGGTTAGGTCAGTGAACTTCTCTGAATTTCTCTTTCCTCATCTGTAAAAGAATGGTGAAAATATGAACTTCACAGCTTTTTGTGACAATGGCACAGGATGGTATGTGATCTGACCCAGGAGTCTGTCAGAGCAGATAGGCCTGCAGAGTGAGTTACCCCCCCCCACCAATTTGGAGCCTGAACAGGTGGGTAGCAGGCCCTTGGATGGCATTTGTCCTCAGGAGAGGCCTTAGTGTATTTCATGAGCCTAGAGGTGAACTGTGTACCACACCTGCCCACCACCCCCTCTCTGCTGGGCCAGCATTCTATACCACCCACTGTATCCTCAAAAACCACCAAACTTCATCAATGTAGGAATGACTTTTGCAATATTAGCATAATCAACACTTTCACTTAACCTTGCAACCAAAAAGTTACTGTTTATAATATAACCAGGATCACTGAGCCATGTGCTCTTCTTGTGACCTGGGCATATGACCTTAATCCCTCAGAATCCTTCCTTATCCCCGACTCAAGATAGTGTATGAGTGTGTGTATGCATGCTTTATATATCAAAGCACTGCAAACTGTGATTTTCTCATTGCAAACAATGAGAGAAATTGAGAAATGTCTTTGTAGTTGCGTGTGTGTGTGTGAGTCTGTGTGTCTGTGTGTCTGTGTGTGATATACTAAATCTAGGGATCAAAAGGCAAGATTCCCTGATAAGATAAGGGTGGGTCTTGACTTGTACTTCCCCATTTCATGCAGAAGACATTCTTTCAATACAAATAAAGTGAAGTATGATGGCTAATCCTGGGTGTCAACTTGACTGGATATGGGATTAACTGAAATGAGAGAGATCTTCTTAATTGGATCATTTGAAGCTGGAAGACACACCCTCAATGTGAGTGTTACCTTCTGATGGCAGCCTGTAAAAAAGGCCATGTCAGAGGAGAGAGCTTGCTTTTTACTGTTTGCCTTCTCTCTTGCTGGTGAGTTCATCTTGCTGATATAGACTGAAGACTAGATAATATTTTGAAATTCATCAGACCTTCAGTACCAGATTGGGACTACTGAGACATCTAGCCTTGTAGACTGAGTGACTATGGATTCTCAGTCTTTCCAGTGTGGTGCAGCCATTGTTGGACTAGTTGGACTCTATCCTGTGGGCTAATCTGATAAATCCATGTATATATATAAAATATATATGTACATATTATATATTAATTAATAATATATGTACATATATATTATATCTATTCTACACATTCTCTTTCTTTAGAGAACCTGACTAATACATGAAGCTAAGCACAATTCTAAAAGACATCTAAAGGAACAGGCGCTCAGCAGTTCTATCCACTCTTGCCCTTAAAGCCAATGGAGTCGGGCTGTTTCTTTTTTAAGCATCACTGTAATGTGGCTTAGAAACACTACATTAAAGTGAGCTGTACACAGACAGGTATGCCAGTCTCTGGCTTTTAATGTCTTTGGGATCATGGATCTTCAATAAAACAGTGATCTTCCCAAGAGAACCTGGTGTTCAGAAAAATGGAGACAGCATGAATACTGCTGAGCAATGTCTATGGAGCCATTGCACCCGTTTGGCACCTGGGCTAATTTGAATGAACCTGACTGATAAGGCCCAAGTTGAAGAAAGGGGATTAAAAAAATGTATTTATCAAATCTGTAATCATTATGCCAAAAAATCTGAATTACTGTAATATTCTGTATATTGTTAAAACTGTAACTTTAATTGTAAAAAAAAAATTTTAAAAAAAGCTCAAAAAAAAAAAAAAAGCTGTACCTTATTCTTCTCCCCCACAAGGCAGGGGTGGAGTTGGAAACAAAATTCAAGCTCCTTCTCCTGTTTAACTGGCACAGAGGACTCAATTTTTCCCTGTGCAGAGTCTGCCATGCTTGGTCTTGCTTATCATGAATAGTGGTGCAAGAAAGCTCACACTAGGCAGGACCAGAGTCAGGGTGAGGGCCTAGCTGAGTGTAACTGGTACCTCAGCTTCCTCTACCATGGCAGCAATTCTCTAACATTATAAGGACCACTGAGGGCCAGGGACACACACCCTGTTCACATTGGTGTCCCCAGCATCTGGTATAGGTTGAACAATCCATATTTATGGGTAAATGAATAAATCACTATCAGAATGAGCCCACAAAGACACTCAAAGACATAACCATGATTAACTAAAAATCCAATATGATATCTATTTGAAACTGAGTTTCCATTGCAAGTTATATTTTTATTTATTTATTTATTTATTTATTTATTTATTTATTTATTT
>NW_008360301.1:120101-160187 GCF_000622305.1 Nannospalax galili
ATAGAGTTCTTGCTATCTAGCCCAAGCTGGCCTTGAACTTGCTATTGTAGCCAAGCCTCCTGAGAACTGATACTAAGGGTGTGGGTGAGAACCATCTTATGTTAGCTATTAATAGAGCCTCATTTCCACTTTTCTTCCCTCAGGCTTCCACTGTCTTTTGTTTCTCAGTGAGAGTGTGAGCCAGAGAAGGCCGTTTCCAGAGACACCTCAGCTAGTGCTGAGGTCAGAGGCTCAAGAACCATCCCAGGCATGAGGAAGGTATTTTTAAACACCATGGCCCTTCCCCAGGGAATGCTGAATACTATCATCAGTGCAGAGGAGTTTGCCACTGCACTCTCTTGATGAAGTGCTGTCATCAATATTCATTCTCCAGCCTTAGACTAAATGACACGCCCCTGTGGAATATGTCACCAAAGTACATAGCAGCAGATGTAGGCAGCCCCATGAATAATGGAAACAGCCCCGTGTGGAGGGCAGGGTGGGTCGAGCTGGAGCAAGCAAGAGAGCTGGATTCAGGTGAGAAGACATCAGGCTTCAGGGGTTTGTACAGTTTAGAAATGACAATGAGAGTAAGAGAAGCCAAAAATCTAAAAGCAAAGGCAGAACAGTGATTTGCAGAGGTCTGTGAGCCCTAAATGCCTTGCTGCCACCTCAGACTCTCATGGAATTGATTTCCGCCCCTTGGAGAAACTGCTCTCAGTGACTGACCTACTTTCTCACATGAAAGATAGATATGCTCACTGAAGTGTTCTCCCTTAACTGAAGGTTTGAGAAAAGTACTTTGTTTTCTAACTCTTGCACAATCACACTGTGGAATAGGACACATTCATGGAAAAGAATTTTTGAGCTCAGCACTCTCATAGAACTTTCTGAAATTATGGAAATGTTCTATATCTGTTCTACCTAGTCAATAGCTGCTAGTGCATTTGTCCATTGGGCACTTGAAATAAGACTGTTACCGTGACTGCGGAGCTGAATTTTGAACTTCTTAAATTTCAATTAATTTAGATTTAGCACATGTGGCGAGGGGCCTCAGATGGATATGGATATCAGAAGAATTCCTACTCATACCATTCTAGAGAAAAAATAAAAGGGCAAAATCACCATGGATATATTTAGTGTAATCATCTATCTGAAAACCATCCGTTCAAAATAAAACATTTAAATTTGTGCACATAAATGCTTTTACATGCATAGAAAGCAGGCTGGAATTAGACCCAACAGACCAATAGAGTAATTACCTCTGTGGAAAAGGAGAGGAGATTTCTCCAGGGAGGTCTTTTGCTTTATGAGTTTTGTTCAATTTTTTTTAATGGAACTGTATACTTGTATAATTTGCATAATAATACACTATTATAAAAAGAAGCAAAATTAAGTGTTTTCTTGCCAAACATATATGGAAGTTTTTTTCCTTCTAGTATAGTTATTAGGGTAAGCCCACCTGATCCTAGCACCTAAGAACTGAGAACAGGTAGACACAGTGTAAGCTTTCTCAAGTGCTCAGAGCTTCTTTGTGAGCAGTGAAAAACGAATTAAAACCATGCTTGTATTCATGTGCACCAAGTAACATGGAAAGGGCTGCTCTCTACCTCAGCTGTGCATCACTGTCACCTTTTAAACCAATGTCGGAGACCCCAACAGGAAGGTTCCAGTGGGTCCGAATGGTATTTATCTAGAGCTGCCCTGGAAGGTAGGCATCCCATGGAGAGGAAGGCAGCACCTGAGCAGTTGGGCCTTCATGTCCCTTCCCTTGTTTCTTAAAGCATCCATTCCTTTCATGACTTTGAATTACTAATGCTCTCTTCACTCAGTGATGAGAAATCTTCTTCCAGATCTGCCTTCCAAATGCCTGTACAACATCCCAATGGTAGCATGCACACCAGTACACCCTCTGGCTCAGCCCTGGCCCTGGGGCCACCACTCCTCAGCCATTATATCCAGAAGCTCTTCAGGGAAGCTCACCTTCTCCCTTTTCTTTACACCAGTATCTCTTTCACCCTCAGGTCCTGTTGCCTCTGGCTTTAGGAACTGCACTATTTTGATTAAACCATTTCTTCCCAACATAATCATTCCACATTGACCCATCCTCCTTCATCTTTTCTGAACACCACACCAGCTCCTAGATAGGTCTCCAGCTTTCTTTCCTCTTCTTCCCTGCAGTGGAGGCTCCAAAAGCAGCAGGAAAAAAATTGGCTAGTGCAGAGCTGACTCTATGGCTTTATGCCTGAACCCTACCATGGTTTCCTGTAACCACAGAAGATACCTAGGCACACATTGAGGCTCTCTTCCCCTCAGAGTTACTCTTCCGCTGTGGTGCTCCTCGCCAGGACCTCATCAGCCTTAAATGTTCTTAGCTAGCCTCCCATGGCCTAAGTACCAGATCTCACTTCCTGCCACCTTGGAATTCACCTCATCTCTGCTCAAACCCTGCCTCCTAGAGGGTGTGAGGTTCTTCCTGGTTTCTCAGGTTCAACCAAGAGTTCGCTCTCTCCCCTTTCAGCATCCTTCTGTCATTTCTTAGTTGTCTTAATTTTCTATATGGCACATACAACTATCCCAAACTATCGCTTGTCTCTATTTAGCTCCTCCTTCACTGAAATAAAAGTGGATACAGGCCCAGAACTATTTTCCAGCTGCACCACAGTGCCCACAGCAGGGCAGGTGTTCAGTGTTTGTTGATTGGGTGAGCCTTCACTACCAGTTGCTGTTTTAATACAATTATGTGATTGTACATTCAAATTCTTGTTTTTCACTGTAGTAAAATACACATATCGTTCAATTTATTATTCTTTCTCTTTCTAAGCGTACAGTTCAGTGGTCTTTAGTGTAATCACACCATTCACCTCCAGGACTTTTTCATGCTCCCAAACCATAACTCTGCTCCTCCTAAATGCCTGCTCCCCACTCACCCTCCTTTAAGGCCCTGGTAAACATCATTGTCGTTTCTGCCTCCATGAATTTGACTCCTCTAGGTCTCTTTAACTAGAATTCAACAGTGTTTTCTCTTTGCGCATCTCACTTATTTCACTTATCACACCACCTTCAAGGCTCATCCATGTAGCATGTGACAGATTTTTCTACCATTATAAGCCTGAATGACATTCCATTCAGTTGTTACCTTAGTATGTTTATTCATTCATTCTTCCACGGACTCTTGAGTTGCACCCAATCAACTTTTAAAAGAACTTTGTAGCAAGTAAGTTTGCAAAATGTGAGATGTGTGGAGAATGGAAACATACTGGTAGATCCAGCCTCAGCAATAGCCCTAGTTTTCCAAGTGGCCAGCACAGCAGGCTGTTCCCTGAAGCCCTGGGTGGTGTCTTGAAGGGTCATAACTGAGCTACCTGGGAGTAAGGTGCAGAAGAATGTGTCATCATCAGCCTTGTAGTTAGCAATTAAACCATTAGTTTTCCTTGTTACTGCCTGAAACAGCTGGGGTCTAAAGAGGAAGGGGAAACCTGTGGATTTGGTATTATACTACTCAAGGTTCTCTAAAGAAACAGAACTGATAAAATTAATATATATGAATATGTACATATGAATTTATTAGATTAGCTTACAGGACAGAGTCTGAGTAGTCCAACAATGGCTGCACCACATTGGAGAGACTGAGAATCGGGTAGTTGCTCAGTCCACAAGACTGAATATATCAGCCGTCCCAGTCTGGTGCTGAAGGCCTGAAGGATTCCTGGAGATCAGCTAGTCTTCAGTATACATTGGAATCTGAAGATGTTTGTTCTACTATCAGTGAGGGAATGCCACAGAAACAAGAGGAACTCAGCAGTGAGAGAGAAGGCAAGCAGACAAAAAGCAAAATCTCCCTTCTGCCATGGCCTTTTATACCGGCTGCCATCAGAGGGTGTCTTAGTTTGTTTCTCCATTGCTGTGACAAAACACTCTGACCACTACCAACTTGGGGAGGAAAGGGTTATTTGTCTTGCATCTCCCAGTTCATAGTTCATCAGGGAGCCCAATGTAGAAACTCAGGGCAGGAATCTGGAGGGTGGAGCTGGGGCACAGGCCATGGAGGATCACTGCTTACTGACTTGCTCCCTGGCCCCTGCTCAGCCTGCCTTCTTATGTAACACAGGCCCACCTGCCCAGGGATGGTACCACCTACCCATAGCGGGTTGTGCCTTCCCACATCACTCAACAATCAAGAAGGTGCCCCATGGACATGGCCACAGGCCAGTCCAATGAAGACAATTCCCCAACTGAGGCTCCCTCAACCCAAGTGTGTCAAGTTGACACTAAAGCTATCCAGCACAGAAGGTAATGCCCATATTTAGGGTGGGTCTTCCAGCTTCAAATGACCCAGTCAAGTTGATAACCATCACAAGTCCATCCCTTGTCAACTTGACACCCAATCGCATCTCTTTATGTCATGCTTAACTTTCAAGTGAAATTAATGGCAAAGTCCTAATTCCAACTAACATGATAGAACTATCCCATGTACGATTGCAAATGCGTTATGTATCTTAGAGTAGGTGGTAAGGTCCTTGAAGAATGCTTAGTCCTTTAATATCTCATAACCTAAACATGGTAATATAGATTTACAACACTTAACCACTTAACTATCTCAATTACACATTTTTTAAAAAGGAAGCAAAACACAAATATCTGCTTAATATATGTATATATATGCACAAGCATATTCTTAACCAAATAGGACAGAGACATTCATGTCAATTACAATCCTTCAGGGTTGTTCCAGAAATTGTTTGTAATGTCGCAGCTGTCCACTTCAGGGTGACGCTTGCATAGTGTGCAGAACCATGTGTAAACCAAGTCCTAGTCCTTTCTTCTGAAGTCAACCGATCATAAGGCACACCCCACAAAGCTGTAGGTGCATGCTTGAGAATAGAAGGCGTTGTAACAGGGGGAGGAACCACAGGCATTTGAGTAACTTTTTCATGTAACTTGCTTGTGCCGTCAGGGCCTGCTCGGGTTGATCATATATATACCACGTCCATTTGATAATAGATTGTTGCTGTGCACATCCTACCTTATAGTTTGGTTGGTCAGATAACACCCAGCTCATGGTGGACAGCTCAGGTTGCACTGAGCTCAGGTAACTTGGTGGACCATTGTCAAATGTTTGGATTCCATTAAGGCCCAATATCAGGCTACGAGCTGTCTCTCAAAGGGAGAATAGTTGTCTACAGATGAAGGTAGAGCCTTACTCTACAATCCCAATGGCCTCTCCTGTGATTCCCCTATGGGGTCCTCCCAAGATTCCAAATGGCATCATTATCTGTCACTGATACCTCGAGCACCCTTGGGTGAGCTGGATCATATGACCCAAGGGCAAAGCAGCCTGCACAGCAGCCTGGACCTGTTGAAGAGACTTTTCCTGTTCTAGGCCCCACTCAAAGGTAGCTGCCTTCTGAGTCACTTAATATATGGGGCTTAGTAACACACCCAGGTGAGGAATATGCTGCCTCCAGAATCCAAACAGGCCCACTAAGTGTTGTGCTTCTTTCTTGGTGGAGGGAAGGACCAGTTGCAACAATTTAATGTTCACCTTAGAAGGAATGTCTCTCCATGCTCCACACCACTAAATGCCTAGAAATTTCACTGAAGTAGAAGGCCCTTGAATTTTGGTTGGATTTACTTCCCATCCTCTCATGTGCATATGCTTTACCAATGAGCCCAGAGTGGTTGCTACCTCCTGCTCACTGGATCCAATCAGCATAACATCAATATAGTGGACCAGTGTGATTTTGTGGAAGAGACAGGTGATCAAGATCCCTTCAGACTAAGTTATAACACAAGGCTAGACAATTAATATACCCTTGAGGTAGAACAGTAAAGGTGTACTGTTGGCCTTGTCAGCTGAAAGCAAATTGCTTCTGGTGGTCCTTATGGACCAGCATTGAGAAGAAAGCATTTGCCAGATCAATAGTTGCATACCAGGTACCAGGAGATGTGTTAATCTGCTCAAATAAGGAAACCACATCTAGTATAGCAATTGAAGTCACTACTTGAGTTTTCCACAGTCAACTGTCATTCTCCATGATCCATCTGTCTTTTTCACAAGAAGAGTTAGAGGAAGTGGTGGGAATCACCACCCCTGCACCTTTCAGATCCTTGATGGTAGCACAAATGTCTGCAGTCCCTCCAGGAATGCAATGCTGTTTTTGGTTCAGAATTTTCCCTGATAGAAGAAACTCCACTGTTTCCATTTGGCCTTTCTAACCATAATAGCCCTCACTCCCTCACAGGTCAGGGAATCAATGTGGGGAGTCTGCCAACTTCTAAGTATACCTATCAATCTATCACAATTATACATTCTGGAACTGAAGCAATAACCACAGAATGAGTTCAGGGACCCACTGGACCCACTGTGAGTTGACTTCAGCCAAAACTCCACTTATCACCTGACCTCCATAAGCCTCTACTTTAACTAGAGGGCCACAATGCTTTTAAGAGTCTCCCAGAATCATTGTCTGAACCAGTATCCTATAGGTCTTTGAAAGTCTGATAACTTCCTTTTCCCCAATGTAGTTACCCTAGTAAAAGGGTGCAGGTCCCTCTGAAGAAGGTTGGGAGAAATGCTAACAGTATAACTCTTTGGTATTGTGACAAGGTCCTTCCTCAAGGGAACGCAGCCTTTCCTTCATTCAAAGGGTTCTGGTTCTCTAAACTGGTTCAAGTCTGGAAATTGGTTGACTAGATGGGATTCCCTATTGCTATGATCTGATGTAGACTTTCTATAATTTGTTCTAGAGCTTTTCTGCTTATAAAGAGCAAATAGAAACTTAGTAAGTTTCCTATGTATTTGGTCCCTGGAAACACCATGATTGATTAGCCAGTACCCAAGGTCTATTTGCATCATGCTATTGTAGTCATTGTTTTGCCTTTGCTGCCTGTTACAGTAACTATGCTCACTTTGCCTTTGGTGATTCAGCACTGCCACCTGACCCCCTACTCCAAGGTCCTATTAAGCCCAGTAGATTTAATTCATGTAACTGAGCAGAGGCATCTCCAGCTCTAAGATCTGGCACAAGGAAAAGAGCAAAAACAAAGCTCTTCAAATGTGTTAGTGCTGCTCACTCTTACTATTTTAGTCTTATGACCTTAGTGAAAGGCCCTCCCATTGTGGAGGACTCAGTTTTTCATAGTAAATCCACTTAAGCACCCCAATTTGCCTGAGCCTTAAAATCCCTTCGTCAACAGTATACCAAGGACTAGTAGGCATCGCCAGCTCTTTCTCAGTGAGCCATCTTTTAAAACTACTTCAGCCAACCAATCAAATAAACGTTTATCACCTCTTTTAATTGCACCAGCTTCCATATTGAATCTAGGATTCTCTGCTCAGGGGGCCCATGCCGATAAACTCAGCCTGACCCAATTTTATGTTCTTTCCACCATTGTCCCATACCCTTAAAATCCATCCCCACACATATTCCCCCAAACATCTGCTTGAAAGAATTAGCAAACGCATTAAGTTCTTTAGTGATGTAGCTTACCTCCTCATGGACCATAATTTCTATCTCACCTCTAGGGACCTGTTCAGCCTTGGATCGGGTTACAGGTCTGGAGGCAATAATTGATGAGCACTTAGGGACTTCAGCTTGGGCCTGCCAGTGGGATTAATTCCCTCCCACGAGGGTGAGGTGGGTGGGTCTGCAGGGTGTGGGGATGTAGTCTCTGATGAGGGTAAAGATATTCTTTATCTTTCTGAGTCTGAAGATTCAAAGTCCTCAGCCTTATTTGGGTTCTCCCATGCATCCCCATCCCAGTTAGAGAATCCCACTCTTTCCCTAACAGTGCCCCCAGTTGTACTCTTCCAGGCTGGGGATTAAATTTGCATTGTAAGTCAGCTAAATGTGTAACAAGGGCTTTGGCTTGATTTTCTGTAACTTGAACTCTACGGCTGCTAGAGAAAAGACTCTCTTCCAGGGCACATTTAAAAACTTTTAAACTGTCTATGTGAATCTGAGCCAGTTAATTTTATCATTGAGCTCATTCTTTTCCTCCATCACTTTATCCAGAGATGATAGAAGCAGCCAGTCAAAATCATCAGTTTCTTTATGTTTCCCCCAATTGTCAAATGTTTTATATATAAAGTCATGTCACAAGCGGTGATTTGGAAGACTCAAATATGTTTATCTTTGTAATTTCTTTAAATAGCCACACCATGGATTTTCAATTCTCTCCATGCTACCTGGGGAGTCTTTAATATCTGTAGGTTTCCTTGAGTTGGAGAGCCTGCTCCAGATACCACCAAGCCCATTAAAGAAATTCATCCTTTTGGCCCGGGGTAATGGTGCACGCCTTTAATCCCAGCACTTGGGAGGCAGAGGCAGGCAGATCTTTGTGAGTTCGTGGCCAGCCTGGTCCACATAGTGAGTTCCAGGACAGCTGGGACCACAAGGAGACCCTGTCTCAAAAAAAAGACAAAAAAAGACAAAAAAAAGAAAGAAAGCAATTCATCCTTTCAATTCCATTTCTCTAGAGCCACTCCTGGTACCATTTTTTTTTCCTCGTTAGCTTTTGATTTCTGTGATGAAAATACTTGATAGAATATGTGAATTGCAGAATAGCCGCAAGCCTCATTAGGGGAAGCCATAAATCCCTTAAAGTGGCTAACTGGCCCTAAATTGGCAGCCTGGCCTTACTCAAGCCTTATCTACTGGTCATTCCCTGGACTGAGGGAGACTGTTCATGCAACCAACATGTCTCTGTTAATGCCCTAAGATAGCTCATCTTCTTGAAAAAAATGATCTTGGTAGACACACCCTCAAGGACACTAGACCCTGGCACTGATCAAATTCTTGCAGCTGTGTACAGCAGAATTACTATAAAAGTGGAAACCACCCCTCCCTTCCCTTCGATGCAGATACCTTTCTTGAGGGAAGATTTCTGTCCTTGCAGTGTTCTCTGAAAAAAAAGGACACATTCCTTGCCTGTTACAGGTCTGGTTCTGGTTCTGGTTCTGGTCTTAACTTTAAATTCCATTCCTTTTCTACCCTCCTAAATCTAACAACACTGACCAAAACTACTTGAGACGAAAAGGGTTTATCTTACTAGCTAACTAGGAAAAAAAAAATGGTACCAGGAATGAGTCTAGAGAAATGGAATCGAAAGGATGAATTTCCTGGGTCACAGTTCATCACTGAGGGAGCCCAAGGTAGGAAGTCATGGCAGGAACCTGAAGCACAGACCATGGAGGTATGCTGCTTGCTGGCTTGCTCTCCCAGCCTGTGTTCAGCCTGCTTTCTTACACAATACAGGACTACTTACCCAGGAGTGGCACTGCCCACAGTGAGCTGGGCCCTCCCACATCGCTCAACAATCAAGAAAATGCCCCATAGACATGCCCACAGGACAGTCCAATGGAGGCTCCTATCCAGGTATGTCAAGTCGACAGCTAAAGCCATCCAGCACTGGTAGGTTGCAGGTAGTGACAGTTCAGGTGGCACCTGCAGGTGTGAGCAGAGGATGCTAGGGGAAGGCTCAGCAATGGAGATCAGAACTCCATACTATGGATTTCGTGAAGGAAGAGAGAGCAGATAGCAAAAGCTAGAGGAAGAGCTTGTGTAGAGTGGATTTTCTAGAGAGGAGGTTGATTTGGGGCAGAAGTTGGAAGTGATAGAAAGTGAAGGTTTCGTTCAGCCTACCTCCATTCTAACTATCCCTAAACATCTCACTAGGACTCATTGCTTCTCAAAGCCAAGTCTGTGGTCTGACTGGCTTTGAACTATTACCAGTCCACAAGGCCACAAGTACAAAAGAGAAGTAAGGGTTCACTTGTGAAAAACTTGTCAGTGGCGGTGGTCAGTGGACATGGCTACTGGAGCTACCTGAAGTAGAGCAGGGACCACTGAAAGTGTGCTGAGCTTCTGGGAGCCCCAAGTCCTGGACGCCAAGGCCACAAATCCATCGCTCCACAGAGGAGCTGCTGTGAGGAACATGCCCTGGGGCCACCTCCACGACCCAGCTCACCAGCGTCTCCTCCAGCCTCAGTGCAGAGCTGTTCTAGGGCTTGGTAGCAGAAGTGATTGGCTGTACTCAGGAGCATGCTCTGTACAAAGGAGACACCATTCCATCCTGGTCTCATACTCCACACCAAGGAGGACACTTCTTGGGAGGGAACTTGGGAACAGAAGCTGTCTGAGTAAACGGTCTCAGGTCTAATTTCCAAGTGGAGGTTATCGGGAATTTCCAGCAGTAGCAGAAAAGCCTTGCTTGCATCTAGTTTCCAACCTGGGTTCCTCAGTTGCATAAGTTGGTTTTGAGTGTCTGTCAGTCACCTGGATCCAGCCAGGCTGGAGTCCTGGCCTTTTTAGCTGATGTGGCTCCACACAGGATGGTAGCAGGAGCCTGAATGAGTGGCCTCTTGGGGCTCTAGGATACTTTTTTCTTCAGATGGTTTCCAAGCAGATGGTGAGGTGGGAGTCTCTGTGTGCTGATCAGCAGGATGGGGGAAGAAAAGGCTATGGGAGAGCTGGGGCTCTGCAGGGGCTCCTGTGGGTATAAAGCCACTTCCTCTAGGCTAAGTGCATGCCCTGAGCAGGGACTGCCAGGTTGGTGGAGACACCGGAGGCCTGGGCCTGAGGAGTGGGGAGCACAGGAGCTGTTTGTAAATCACCCCCTAGACCTAGGCCTGCTGTGAGAGCCAAACAAATTACCTTATGAGACATGTAACCCTCCAGTCCTACGGGGGAGAAAAAATGAAATCACTGGGGGACTATGTATTTTTAATCAAAAATTGTTTTTTAAGTATGAGAGGTTTGAATATTTTTATTCTATGCCCTCAATGCAATTAAAATATGAAATACTAAATGTGGACTTAATTTTGTTCTCAAAAGAACAAACCTTATGCCTGGCTACACATTTTAACCAACCTGTTGATAGGCAAATTTTGAAATATAATTACAAACCCAAACTCATTAAAGTGAGCGATTAACGATTGCCCTCTAATACAGGGTGTGGAAAACTGAGTAGCCTGCGGCTCCTGTTCTTGCTCTTGGAGAGCCACCAGGCCAGGCAAAGCATAATGGGGACTTGTATTTTGGAAAATCACTTTTGAATGCTTTTGGTTATAAGAAACAAACTCAATTTGCTTAAATAATAAAGAACATTTTGAAAACTCAAAAAGAATGTCTGTAGTTAGGTTTTCCTTCAAGTAAGGTTTGATCCAGGGCCTTAAATGCTTTGACCAGAATTCAATCTCTTTAAATTTCCTTTTTAATATTAGACTGCACTTCAAAATGCAAGTGGCAGGGGCTGGGAATGCAACTCAGTTGTTAGAGTGTTGGCCTAGCATGCACAAAACCCTGGGTTCAATCCCTAGCACAGCATAAACCAAGCATAGCGATGCATGTCTATACCAGCCCTCAATCCTACCACTTGAAGGTGAAGACAGGAGGAAGTTCAAGGTCATCCTCAACTACTTAGTGAATGAAGCCAGTCTGGACTAGCTATATGAGACCTTGCCTTAAAACGCGGTTAAGAACATTAGTTGTTCTTGCAGAAGACCTGGGTTCGAATCCCAGCACCCACATGGCAGCTAACAACTGTCCATAACTCCAGTCCCAGAGGAGCCGGCAGCCTCTTCTGACCTCTGCAGGCATTTCATGACACAGGTACACTTACCTACATGCAGGCAATACACACATACACATAAAATAAAAATAATAAATAAAAATTTTTTAAAAGCTTTTTTTAAAAAGGTCTCTTTTATACACACACACACACACACACAGAGGTGGGGAATACACAAACTGGCCTAAGCAGTTAAGAACTTGTCACATAACTGCAAGCTCAGAGGATCAAAAATGACCTTAGAGGATCAAAAATGACCTTAGGAGCCTGGTCCTTATAAAGAGCAAAGACACCTCCCAGCAGGTCATGGTGGGTTTGCAGCGGGCTGTGCCCCAGACACACTGTGACTCCATTCTGGGAGTCATAACTGTGGTGAGGGTTTTGATAA
Source organism: Nannospalax galili (assembly GCF_000622305.1). Lineage (NCBI taxonomy): Eukaryota > Metazoa > Chordata > Mammalia > Rodentia > Spalacidae > Nannospalax > Nannospalax galili. The sequence continues at coordinate 132,043 of NW_008360301.1, forward strand.
AGAAGCAGTTTGGGGAAGTAGTGAAATGGGGAGCTGGGTAAGAGATTCGGGGAAATAAAGAGGCCATGTGAAAGCAGATTTCCTTGGAAACAGCAGAGTCCCTCATCTGCCACTAGAGGTCATGAAGCAGCAAGACTGGTGGGTTGTGTGGAACCATCTCCAGGAGAGAGAGGCTGTGAATCTATTGATACATTGCAGGCACAGAACAAGTTAAGCCTGCTCATGATGTCACCGACATGCCGTCTGGAGAGTTCAAGTTCCCCTCCAGTCTTAAACAGCTTTGGGGTCTCTGTGCTCAGGTAGCCCTAGCTCCAAATGCACCTTGCTCAGTGAAGAGTCCCTCTGCTCCCTCTGCCCCACTGATACAGTGTGTCACTCAAGGGAGCTGCTGGTCCTTGTCATGAATTAATCAGGTAAGAAGATAAAGAAATGCGAGGCAGGGCAGATGATTCTAGATGGTAGTGTGGCGAGGAAACAACTTAGCCACCACCTCTGATTTCTCCAGCCAGTCATGAACAGCTCTGCACCTGAACGCCCAACACAAGTGGAGGGCTTCAGGAGTCAAGGTCTAATTAGGATCAGGCTGTATGAGCAGCAGAGGGCAGGGGGTTCTGGGAAGAGGGAAAGAAACCACGGATGTGGGTGTGAGGAGAGAGGGAACGCAGACTGTACCGATGCAGTCCTGTCAGGGCTAGGATGGAGAGTTTTGTCTGTTGAACCACATTTCTTTAATGTGGTAAGGATTTTGGAATCCTAATGACTAAAAGCTCTGCTGTGGGGACAAGGATGAGGGACCACCATTAGGAAGAAAATATTCTAGTGACTCAGGCCCTACGCCGGTCCAAAATGCAGACCTTCCAGATGAGGAAACTGAAACCCACAGGAGACGGGCTGCCCTGAAGCCATGGGGGTCTTGGCTGGCAGAGCTGGCACCAGATTGAGATTCCCTGGCATGAGGCCCAGAGTCTGGCTTCTGTTTGAACAAGTTGTGAGGATGCCATAAGGCTGGTGAGCTGTAGGGACAAGCCCAATGCTGCTACCCAATCTCCAAACTGGCCCTGACCCCTTCCTGGTGTCTGGGCCTCCTGCTACCCTGGTTAAGGCTCCCTTTCTTTTTCAACAGATCGTAACCACCTCTTTCTGGCCTTGGGCTCCGTTGTTTTTTTTTTTTTTTTTTATGACCAGCGGCTTCAAAGGCAGGTTTAGTGCCAAGCATAGTGCCCAAATGCAAACACTGATAAGGTCAGCTGGCTTCCTTCCCGCAGAGGCTTGCACCTGCCTGGTGCTTCCTGGAAGAAAGCTACATTCTCTCACTGCATCCTCTGCTGCCTAGCTGCAGCCCCCCCCCCTTTCAAAATTTTGCTTCTGGAGTGCCACCCAGTGATGCTGTCATATAGACTGTGCTTCTCTCTACGTAAGTCTGGGCAGTGCCAGGGGACTCCTTTGCTGTGCCTGGGCCCATCCTTACACCACGTGGTACCTTATCATGGCTGCATTGGGAGCCAACGATACAGGTTTCCATAGGATGGAGGACAACACATTCACTCTGATTATGACCAAGGAATTCCTTTTAGACCCAGCAACTAGAGTTTTAGAGGTGAGAAGGTGGGTGGGTGTTGTGTGACACTATTCCTAAAAGACGTGAACAACCAGCTACTCAACTCAGACAGGAAACTAAAGATAGAGCAAAATAAGGATACCACCAAAACCCAGCTTGATGAACCAATGAGTTTTAGTGAGGATACTTTCAGAAGTGTGGATGAGGGGATGCTTACAGGAACAGAAATGACTTAAACACAGCTACAGCACCAAAAGCCCACCCATGCTGGGGAAACCTGGATGCACTGCATGATTTTAAGGCTACTCAACAGGTTAGAGGTGTCTCTTTTGGGTAATAGGGCTAGTCTTGGCCTTGTCTATGCAGCTTGTCTAATCATCTCTTGCAAGTCCTTATTGCTTAGGGAAGGAGAGGCTTAGGGTACCTGGCCAATTTTAGGGACTTCCTGAAGCCTTTGAGTTGTTTGCTCCTGAGCTTTACAAGCTTCCCTGCAGGATGGAATGTTTCACCTCCCTTTAGAACAGCCTGTGTCTTAAGGAGCTTTCCTCCAAGGTGGAAGGTTTTATCTGGAGGAAATGGATGCACGGCAGGGGGGGATGCTGAAAATCTAGTCAAGAGAATTAAACTGCAGGAAAGCTTGTTCATACACTAGGATTGCTGTTTGGTCCATTGGTGATAAACTAACAAAGTATGTTATAAATACCCTACAACAGGTATCCACTGGACACCATAGGTGGCCTGTGGTCACTCTTGGGAAGCCCAAGGATGAACAGGTTTAATATAAGTTTCTAGAAAACCCAAAGCTCATTCTCAGGATGGAGAAAAGCTCACAGGAAGATGGACCAAAGCTGGGCACAGGGATGTCACTTATCTCTCCAGGGTGACAGACCTGTTAAGATCTGATACCTATGAACCCTTTGTTATAATGGAACAAAAGAACATGGGTTCATTAATTTTGTTGCTCAAATTTTTTTCTGTTGCTGCATTCAGCATTGTATTGACTATACATGTGAAAGCTCTTTATGTGGTAGAGACTAGGGTTTTTGCAAATGCTGTGATTTGCCTGGAAATGAGAAAGGAAAGAACATGCTAGAAAAAAAAGAGTCCCCTAGGATCTCTGTCAGGACTGGTATTTTTCCCCTTTATGCTATTTTTTGCAGTAACAAAATTGTTCCTCCTTCAGTCTATCCCAGAGAATGAAAGAGAATTTTCAGTGTAATGTCTATCTTAGCAAAGAAAAAAAACCCCAAACCTACCCAGGTCCTTTGGGGCTCATTTTTCCCAGCCATTGTTGAATCTGTTAAGTCTCTCCTGGTTGGCCTTAAGCCTTTCAATGATTCCTGCAGAATTTGTTCTTTTCTGCAAGTGGTAACTTTATCCATACAGGGAACATTACACTCTTTCATAAGCAGGAATACTCAGATCCTTTCATTCTTGTAAAATTATGCTACTCCCCTAAGACGGAGCAGCATCCCCCTCTAGGCCAAGCATCAGACCCCTCAACATGCAAAGACAGGTCTAAACCTGTCTGCAGGGCTCCTCGGAAGTTTTTCTACCTCAGTCTCCCCCCACCCCAGACCCCTGCTGCTTTCCCTCAGGCTTAGTAAAGCTGGTAAGCCCAGCTTGTCTCCTTGTGGACCAAGTAACCAATAAGGCAAGTATGTTGCAGTTCGATTGGGTTCTCAAAACACATGTGTTGGAAATTCGATTCCCACTATGACAATGCGGGCAGTGGAACCTTTGAGATGTGATGGTGTCATAAGAGCTCTGTCCTCCTGAAAAAGCTAACACAGGCATCTCAGGAGTGAATCACTAATAGAAAGTGTGAGTTTTGTCCCTTCACCTCCCTCTGCCTCCCACCCTGCCTCCCTTCTGCATTCCATCACTGGATAGCAGAGCACAGTCCCTCACCACACTCTGCCCCTCTACCCTGGTCTTCCCAGCCTTTTGAACACTAAGAAATAGTTGTTTTTCTTAAATTATTCAGCCAGTGGTAGTCTGTTTCAACACCAGGACATTGATGTGATTTCAGCAAAAGGCCTTCCTTGTGCCATTAGTTTTTGTCAACTTGACACAAACTAGAGGCAACTAGGATGAGGGAACCTCAGCTGAGGAATTTCCTCCATTAATTTGGCCTTGTCCATGTCTGTGAGGCATTTACTTCATTGGTAGTTGATGCAAGAGGGCCCTAACCTACTGCGGGCAGTGCCATCTCTGCGCAGGTAGGCCTGAGCTGTATAAGAAGGGTATCTGAGCAAGCCATGGGAAAAAAGTCAATAAGGAAGGTCTCCCATGCTTAAGTTCCTGCCTCCGGGTTCCCCACTGAGTGCCTGCTCTGACTTCTCTCAGTAATGTCCATCACTGTCACTTGGAAGTATAAGATGCAATAAACCTTTCCCTCCCAAGTTGCTTTTGGTCAGAGTGTTTTATCACAGCAATAGAAAGCAAACTAGAAGAGGCCTGCTCTTCCCTTGGTGAGAATGCAGAGGACGTTGGTCATGGGAGACACCAAAGCCCCACAGTTTCACTGAAGTAGGGCAGAGAAGCCACAGAGCAGACAGGAAAGGTCTTGCCCTAGCATCTCACGCTTGGGTTTCAGGGTTCCCCTGAACACTCTCATTTGCACCCACTCAGGCCCCCCCACAGGGGATCATGGAGCACCAGGGAGACCAGTGGTTTCCATGTGGAAGCTCTGCATCCCAAATTGCTGGCTGAAACACAGATGTTGGGCCTACCTGAGTATGTGACGCAGTAAGTCCAAGGAATGGCCCCACAGGTGGGCTTCTAAGGTCTTCGGGTGGTGCCACAGCTCCAAGTCCAGGGATCCCACTTGAAGACCGACTGGGTAGGCACATGATGACAAGAGTCAGCAAGCCAAAGCCATATTTCCTGGTACTGGGTGTTGAGCTATTTGGTGATGGACACTCACTGGAGTCTTTCTCACTTTGAAAACTTCTTGCCTGAATTTCTCTATAACATAGAGTCTATATCAAGAACTGTCAGGGGTCTGAGAGTCACTCTGCTTGAAAATTAAGCATGAGCCAACACTATTAGTGGACACTGGCAAAAGGTACAGAATGCTTGGGCCAGAGATGAAGGAGAACTTACAGCTCATGGTCACAGCAGTTGTCTTCAGTAGCAGATTTTGTGCTACTTCCCAAGGTTCTAAGTCCCACAGGGCAACATAAGGGGACCTGGCAACACCCACTCCATCAGTGTGTTATGCTCCAAAATGCCCCACAATTAGAGCCCAAGTCTTTGAAGACAGTGAGCCTGCTTGAGTTTTGCCCTGAGGGAGACAGCTCTTTATTTCACTGACAGTAACTACAACAGAAATCAAAACAAAACAAAAACAACAAACAAAACCCCTCCTTTGTTGTAGGGCAGATATTATCTCCATACATGAAAGCTATTTGCCATATAAACATTCTTAAAAATCAAGTCTGGAGGAAATGCATAGGGCTCCTCTGCTCTCCAGTCAAGATGTGTATTCGTTCATCAGGGAGAATGTGTGATCTGCTCATCGAGAAGGATGATCTCCAAGCACCCTTCCTCTCCTCACTGGAAATCATCAAGTGCAAAATCCCTTGGCAGCCATTGTGGAATGCGGAGTCATGCCTCTTGGCAAAAGTGTTCACATCGGGGAATCTGGAACCCTTTCCTCACGTGGCATATCAGTTCCTTACTATTGCTATAAGAAGGCACCGCAAGCTTGGAGTCTTAAAAACAACAGTGATTTGTTTTCCTGAAGTTCTGAAGGCTGAAGTGTTGGTGGGCCGTTTTCTTCAGAGCTTCTAAGGGAAATCTTTCCTTTCTCCTCACTTCTTATGGCTCCAGGATTCTCTTGGCCTGTCATCATCATTCCAGTATGTTTTTCTCATCATGTGACAGTCATCTGGGGCCTGTATCTTCCCTTGGTTGTGTGTTGATGAGGACACCAGCCATGATAGAGGGGCTGCCCTGCCCTGCTGTAACCTCATCTTGTCTAATGACATGCGAAATGATTCTATTTCCAAATAAGGTCACATTCTGAGGTGCTTGGGGGTTAGGAGCTCAACTGTTTTCGAGGGAGATGCAATTGACCTGACAGAGAGCAATTAAAGTTGCTAATCAATAGGCCTTAAAATAAGATTATACTGAATTATGTAAGTGGGTTTGGTGTCACCATGAGGTCCTTAAAAGTAGAGGAGGGAGCAGAGAGTAGGTCAAGGGAGATGATGCTAGGACACCATCCAGCATTGCTGGTTTGAAGAAGGAAGGACGGCCATCAGCCAAGGAATGTACGCACCCCCCCCCCCCCCCACAAACCTGGGAAGACTAGCAGCAGATTCTCCTAGGGCCTCAAAGAAAAACACACTCTCACCAGCACCTTGATTTCAGCCCTCGATTTAAAACCTCTGCAGAACTTCTGACCCACAGACACACAAGTCTGTGTTGTTTTAAGCCATTATGTTACTGCTTTTGTCAAGAAAATACAAGACAGAAGCACACCTAAGGGGAGGGAGCTGGGGGAAGCTCTGCTGGGTGAGAGCAGATCTTTAAGGGGGTGACAGTAGATAGGCTGACCAAGTTCCAATGGATGAACTCACACCAAGGGACATCTGGGGACACAAACTTGACTCGATAGGCCTTAATGTATATGACAAGAATGCATGAAATACAGAGGTGGAGCTATGGGGTAGGTACATATAAGGGAGAGGGTCTAAACACGATTAAGATGTATTGTTGAAAAGTACAAAAACTCAATAAAAATATATATTGCAAAAAATGGGGGAAGCTTATTATTCTGGCTCTTGGCTGCCAGTGGCAAGTCCACCATGGTGGGGAGGCCTGGTGGCAGGGGTGGGGTCAGTCCACAGCAGCTGGAGTATGCAGTGCAGCTTCCTGGAATCTTGACAGATCAGATGAAGAAAACCCGGCCTGAAACCTGGAGCAGATATCACATTCAAGGCCCATTCCCAGCAACTCATTTTTGCCAAAGAGCCACAGACCCAAAGGCTCCATGGCCTCCCCGAGCAGTGCCATCAGTTGGTGACCAAATAGTCAAACCCATGAACCTGCTGGGGTCATACAGCAACCCTAGGCACACTAACTGAACCACAGGACACATGAGGCACCATTTTATAGCAACAAGCTACTTCCTTTACTTTCCTGAGTACCACAAATTAAAGTATATCACATGGTCATTGTTTGCCAGTCCCAAACCCATGGCTGTATGTTTATAACTCTTTCTGAACTTCAGAGCAAAGTGTTAGCTCAAGAGGCTGAATTCTCTTAGTGTCTCTGTCTCTGTACCATTTCCAAGTGACCGAGTCTCACACCTACTTTATATCAGATTTACTTAGTTTAGTTTCGTTTTTTCACTTTTATTTATGTGTCTGTGTGTGTGCAACCTGTTTGTGGGTGCCCACAGAGGCCAGAAGAGGGATTGATCTGCTGGAGTTACAGGTAGTTGTGAGATGTACACCATGGGTGTTGGGAACTTGAATTCGGGTCCTGTGGAGCAAGCACTCTTAACTGCTGAGCCATCTCTTAGCCCTGTTTGCTATGTTTTTCAATTAAAGGTTTCTGTTGATAGAAGGTAGAGGAGTACTTGCTTGCTTAATGTCTGTTTATCTAGCTTGATGATGCCATGTTTATACAGCAGGAGCTCCAGAAATTAATCAATATTTCTGATGAAGCAACACTGAGCTTGTCCACACACAGTGGCTGAAATTATCTGAGATGCCCACACAGACCAACCATTCACAAGGTTGGGGGCACCAGGATGTGAACATAGCAGTGAAGTGGATCACATGACAATGTTAGCTTCCCAGGGAGTGGAAAAGCTTTTTTACAAGAAGTTGGGACAGAGAGCTCAGTGGTAAAGCACCTGCCCAGCACGCAGAAGGCCCAGAGCTCCATCTCTAGCACTGTCAGGAAACAAATTACGTGTACACTTCCCTGCAGTCTACCATGTGGAACAGCATCATGTCAAATGCCAAATGTGAGAGTGACATCGAGCAGCACATGCAGAAAAAGGAACTGGACTTGCTTGGTGCAGGGTCTCCACACACCTTCGATTTATAAGACACACCACCTGGGAAGTTCAATAAAGCCGACTCAATAAGGGGACGAGCAATAAAACAAGATGCACTTGTATATTACAACTACTCTCACCACTTAGTCCTGTCTGTGAAATGCTCAGGGAAGAGATGGGACCTTCCTCCCCTTTGAATTCTTTTCCAGGTGGAGAGCGAGCATTTTCACACTCTCACTAGATATTGATCAGTGGGAGAAGGGGAGAATTGTTTTCTTGACATGTTGCTTCACATTCTGGAAGCTTTCCTTTTTCACTGGCTGTTTTCAGGTCTCTTCCCAGCCCCTCATCATTCTGTAACTAACTTGTACTTCCTGAAACAGAGCAAAGTGCTTCAGGTGTGGTCTCGTTCTTCTCTGAGCTGTGAGGTAATGCTTTATTTCACAGTGAGGCCTTGTTCTTACCTGGCAACATACACACACACACACACACACACACACACACACACACACACACACACTTCATTCTAGGAGCTGAGCAAATGTAGGTTACCAGTTCCTTCACAAAATACAGAACTGCCAGTAACAGGCCCCAACAGTTTTTCAAGAGACCCACTTAAGAAGCCTGAAATTTTACAGTGCCTTTCCTCTAGAGTCTCAAAGCACAGGTGGAAACCAGAGTTTATCTGACAGTATCCCCATGGGAACAACAGTTCTGCAATGAATATGACCTACTTACTTGGAGTCTAAGGCAGAAAGTTTTTGGGAAAAAGATCCCTCCAAAGGGTGTATTTCTGAGGGTCCAGGATGCCATCAGATGGTATCTAAGAATGTGGTCACCACACAGAGAAGCTGAAGCACAGCTGATTTGTAGGGGGATGGGATTTTTCTTGAAGAATCAAGTAGCTATTGAAAAACAGCAGATAAGGGTGCTTTCCTGGTCAGTTATGATGTGGGATGTAGTGAAGTAACTTGAAGCTCACCCAGAAATGGACAACCAAAGAGCCTCAAGGTCAAGTGAAGGAGAAGCAGGATTGGGATTTGCCCAGCAGTTTTCAGACAAAAACTAAGATATCTTGGCTCTTCCTGGAGTGGGATTACACTGAATGGCTACGGTTGGGGTATTTGGAGAAATTCTTAACACAGACTCTGATAGAAAAATTAAATTACTATTGTCTTTCACCTGCAGTAGAGGGTGCTTTACTAATGCCTTTATAAGCTGTACATATTCCTGAAGACTTAAAAACACCAATGCCAAGGCTTCCTCTGTCTAGCCAATGCATGTATATATGTCTTACTCATATCTTTCAAAGATGTGCTTATAATGAGGCAAGAAATATTACTCATAGGATGGATCGCTGTGTCCTTCAGCATTGGGAAGTCTATCCACCACATGCAAGCTGTTCAGCACTTTGTCCAGAAATGACTCTGGCCAGACTGGAGTTGTCCTCATTTGTGGATAGTCAAATGACTGACTGATCAATGAGTGAAAAGATACTTTTCAGCCCTTTGACTTTTGTAGTCTGACGAGGTCATGAAGATATAACATTATCAGGAATTCTGATTACAGGTACTAGATTGGGTCAGTGTAACACTGAGCCGTACAGAGCAGGAGCAAAAGAAAAAAAAAATCAGTCACTCGCACCCTGTTACTATTTTAAAACTGTGACATTCGGTTCATCTTCGTTTTTTTTTTTTTTTTTTTTTTTTTTTTTTTTACCTAACATTGTATTACTTATCTTAATGACTGAGTTTTTAGTGTCCTCTCAAATTTTGAAACATGGTCTTACCACTGAACTCGACACAAACTTTTAGCTCTAGCCCTTCTAGAAGCACAAACAACTGTAAATGGATCCAAAAGGACATGTGTAAAGAAGACATTCTATTCCACAGCAGCAGATTGGAAATAATGTTGTTGTTTGTTTGTTTGTTTTTTGAGTGAGTGATCTGAACATGGAGCAGCTGAAGGGAGGATGTGGAAAATAGTGCAAGAGGTCATTTACCAGTAAACTTGTGCTATGCTGGACCGTGGTTTGAGTATGTCCTCTAGGGCTCACATGCTGGGTTCTTGTTAGGTGGTGGAACCTTTAAGAGGTGGAACCTAGTGCAAGCTAATCAAATCATCAGGCCCTTGGAAGGATTATAGTTCTTTTATGATCTCAGCTACCTCCAAAGTGAGTTGTTCTAAACTATTGTGCCCAACCTCTTGATCTCTCTCTGGTTTGTTGATTATATGATCTCCTCTTCTCACATGAACTCCCATCCAGATGCAGCACATCCAAGGGGGCCCTCACCAGAAGTGAACGGATAATTAGTGACATGTTCTTGAACCTCCAAACTGTACTTATTATCTATTTTCGGCTATTTTGTTATAGCAATGGAAAACAGAATAGTGCAATGGTGACAGCTCCAGCCTCCTTCCCATTTAGGATGAAAGCCCTGGGAACTACCCACATGTTCTCCAGGCAGAAGATGAGAAGTGTTTTCTAAGTAAATCTCACTGACAATATTGATGATACTGGATATCCTAAGAAAACAGCCAACCTGACACTACTACAATGAAGACCATAGGTGTCCAACTGTCCAACTCCACTGAGCTTCCAATAAGCACTTAGTGACCCACTCACATGTTCTGACCACTGATGATCTCTAAGAAGATGGTCAGGAGAGAGAATCTCACAGCAGTGATGGGTACAAAGTCACTGTAAAGAAGTCCCTTGCAGAGTCTTTGCAGATGAGAGAGCGGTGGGAACCTCAGAAAGGTGAGAGAGAGTCCTGCATCCATGAAACCAGAAGGGGGTGTGGCTGTTGGCTAAGGTTTGAATGTGGGTAGTATTTCCCAAAGGTGTGGCCCCTAGGGTGGTGCTATTGTGGGCCTTTAAGAGATGGGGCCTAAAACAAATAAATTCCTGCTATGTACGGATTTGGTTTGAGTGTGCCCCCCCACAGGGATTCATGTGTTTAGTGTTAGTAGGTCATTAGAGATGTTTGCTTTGCCATGTGCTGTAGAACCCTGGTCTCATGGTCTGCCTGCCTCCTGGTTCAAGATATGAGAGCTCACTCTGACACATGCTCCTGCTGTGACAAATTGACTGCCAGAGGTCCTGGCAATGGGAGTCACTTGATCTTGAACCTGCCCGTCCAGAACTGTGAACCTAAATAAACATCTCTACAAGTATCCCTGCCAGATACTTTGCTATAATAATGTGCAGCTGACTAATGCTGTGAAACACGAGTGGGAAACAATGCTGGAAGAAATCACTTAAGAAATCAATGATACTGCTCAAAACTAAATGACACAACTTTCTTAATTAAAAAGACCTACTGTATACCCTGCCCAAAGCAATCAACACCAAGACATCTCACTACAAAACTTTAGAACTCTGGGACAAAAAGATGGCCCTAGACACCTCCAGAGACAAGCACAGCACACAGTCCTCAGGAACCTCTTACTTGAGGCTGCTGCTAACAGACTCCAGAGACAGGAGACAATCAGATGATGCTTTCAAAATTCTGAGAAGCGATTTTTGTCCTAGAATTCTGTGCTCACAAGAGTGTGAAGAAAGAATATGGACATATTAGGATACACAGAATGTTAATATCTTTCGATAAGGAAGAAATTACTATGGAAACTGCTATGGGAACCAAGTGGACTGCAGGGAGTCAGGCTTTGTCAGTAAGTATGGCTCTGAAGATCTTGTGTGGACATTCTTCAGGGGTGAGTGAATAAGTGGCTGTCCTTTCAAATTTCCCATTTATTTTTATCTTAGGTGTGTGTTTTTGCTGCATGTATGTGCCCGTATCATGCAATGTTCACAGAGGCTGGAAGAATGCAACAGATCTCCTGGAGCTGGAGTTATGGATGGCTATTAGCCGCCAGGTAGATACTGGGAGCTAAACCCCAGTCCTCTTTGAGAACAGCCAGTACTCCTAACCACTTAGCCATCTCTCCAGCCCCATGAGTGGATGTTCTTACATATCTGGAAGACGGAGAGGGAAGTGAAACCAGGAGGCAGGACTTGAGTGTGAGCTGGCGGTGAAAACCTGCACACAAACTGGGTAGCTACGCACTATCAGCAAACAAAAGCTTGTGCAAAAAAGGAAAGGGAAATGTATCTTACAAGAAATAAAAAGTAACCATTGCAAAACCTGAGACTTGTCTTCGAAGAGTGTTTACAAGTTAACCAAACACCAGAATCGAGTTTACGTTCGGAATTCCACACTAACAGAGCTAGGAAGTAACTGTATTGATACAGAGAGAATGGAAAGGTGGAGAGGGGGTCTGAATGAAGTGGGGTGTCTGGTTACCAGGGTGGGTGGCATTAGTGTTCTCATGCTTCCAAAAGGGAAGTCCATATACAACATCACACACAGAAGAGGTGTACATCCATGCCATTTGTAAATGGGAATGGCAGAGACCAGGTACACAGGCTGCCCTTGGGGACTCTGAGTTGCTTTCTGGGTTGTGGACATGCTAAGGAAGGCTGTGTTTTATAACGAGATCTCATAGAACAATTTGACTTTAAGATATGTGCATATCTAATTCTGACAGGAAAAGTAGTGAAACTTGAAAGGGAGGAAGACATGGATCCTTTGGAGCAGCTACAGAGGCTGAGGGGATGCATGCTGGGGTAGGACCTTCAGTGGTGAGCAGGTCCTGCCTGCAGTGGCTTAGGGTCCCCATGCCATGGGCATTTTCATGACACCTCTGTCCAGGGACATGCCTTACCTTTGAGACCCGAAGACCTGCGGATACAAGCAGAGCTCTCCAACCACACCACTGCATCGGTACTTTAAAAGACAGAAGCATAGGGTCGGGGTTTCCAGGGTAGGAGGTGAGGCAGTGATTAGAATGAATGACAAAGATTATAATGCTAGCCCGTTTATATGAAAACTAGTCACACATTTGATTCAAGAGCCAAGAGTTCCTTCAAAGTCAAGTGTTTCTATTCCCCAGGTTTTGATCTGAGGTTCACTGTTGCTGAGTGCATCCTCCTGATCCCTGAGCTAACGCGGGTCAAGTTCATCATTTCCCTCCCAAGCCAGTCGCAGCCTAGGAGTTGCACAGAATTTCCACACGTGCCAGGGGAATCTCGATTCCCACAATTCCCACTCGGGCTTGCTGCACACACTGAACGCGTGGATTTCCAATTAACCCAGAACTGACGAGGGATCTGTACCTTCATATTTGTGAAGACTCTAATGGTTTTTTTTGCTGCTGTTTGAATAGTGTTTCTAAAAAAGCTTTGAAGAAAGCGGCCTGAAAATGCTCCAAACGACTCACTTCAGAACTGAAACAGACAATTATTATAGCTAACGTTGACCGGAGAGCGACAGAACAAAACCAGTTTTCACTGTCATGCCCGCCGGCCGCCTCCTTCCACTTCCCGGCACCATGATCCCATTCCTGCTTTGCTGCTGTTTGAATAGTGTTTCTAAAAAGGCTTTGAAGAAAGCGGCCTGAAAGTGCCCCAAACGACTCACTTCAGAACTGAAACAGACAATTATTATAGCTAACGTTGACCGGAGAGCGACAGAACAAAACCAGTTTTCACTGTCATGCCCGCCGGCCGCCTCCTTCCACTTCCCGGCACCATGATCCCATTCCTGCTTTCCTGCCTCTTAGGTCCCAGTAGTCTAAACCTCATTGTCTGCTTCATTTTGAGCTCCTGGACTTTTGAATTCTAGAAGGCCAAGGAGCCTGAATTTGGAGGGAAGAAGGCAAGTGGCCTGGCTGCTTTCCCCAATGCTGTTCTGCTTATGTTCCAAGCTTGCGCTGGCTCCAGTAACACAGCTCTCCTTTAGCACCTTTAGAACAAAGAGTGCTCTATTAGTCAACTTCCATGTATAACAAAATACCTGAGGCCTATTAATGAATAAAGAAAAATGATTCATTTTGTTCACAGTTTTAGAGGGCTTTGTGAGGGGCCCTCTGATTGCATTTCATCATGCCAATGGATTCTGGGAAGGCAGGATTCTAGGCAAGAAGCAACTGACTCAGGAAGTCAGAGAGATTCAAAGTCAGGCTCATGCTTTAAAACAACTACTGTTAAGAGAATTAACAGGCATCTTATGGGAACTAGCTTAATGTCTTCTGAAAGCAGGCTTCCAACACATGAACCCCAAGGATATTCAAGATGTATCCAAACCAGGTGGCATGGCTTCTCGTGGGTACTGCTCACAGTCCCTGGCTGTTTCTATTAAATGCTTCTGGTACTGTCTGGAAAGTGGTTTAATGACATTTTCTTCAGAATACTTTTTGTGGCATCTATTTTCTGCCAGATCCCAATTGGTCAGAGTCTTGTGTCTGTGTGGTGTATTCATATGTGCACATGTGTATGTGGGTACCCAAGCCTGTGTGTGTACACTTGGTGGCCAGAGTCAATATCCTGTGCTTTTCCTCATCAGTTTCCACGTTATCTTTTGAGACAGGGTCTTTCACTAAACCTGGAGCTCATTTCAGCTAGACTGGTTTCCCAGCAAGTTCCCAGGATCCACTTGTCACTATCTCTCTACTACTGCTGGAATTGTAGGCAAATGCTACCACACCAGGCTTTTAAGTGGGTTCTGGGAATCTGAACTCAGATCCCTGTGCTGTGAAGCAAACTCTTCACCCACTTGAGCGATCTCTCCAGCCCTCAGAGTCTGTTTTGTAGCCATGCCCTCTGTCACCCAAGCTCTACCCTGGGGACAACAACATGGCCAACTTAGGCATCTCTGCCTCCAGTGTTTGGAGCTCAGCCTAGTGTACATCTTATAGGCATTTAGTATATGCTGGATAAAGAAACAATGTGCCAGTTAGTGGATACCTGTGTGTAGCACTTTAGAGAAAAGCTGAAGTTGTTTAACATATGCAGACCAGGAGCAGAGATTCTACAATGTGGAGAGAAGCACTTACCGCTGCAGAAGGGTTATAGCCCAAACATCAGTTAAAGTCCTATCTCCCACAAATGTCAAAATAGAGGACTATAAACCAGCATCTTCAGAAGGCATCTCACCTGTGGGTATTGGAGAAAGGTTGCAGAACCTCAGATACATGAACCTGGGTAGATTTGGATATCAAGTTAACATTTTATATGATTTTGGCCATTAGCACCATATTTCATTTCCAGAGGCTTAAAAAAACAGGACTATCTTACCTCATCCAACAAAACTTCTGGATGTTCATGGATGGTTTCTACCACTCATAGAGTTTGCCTTTGTCCCTTATCATCCTTCCCTACTAACCCCTAACAAGGAAACAAGATGGCAGCCTCTGTTCCAGGGAACATCATCATGGAATCCACCAGAAAACAGGAAAGAAGGGTCTTTCTACTTGCTTTTTGTTGGTAGTGGTTTTGTCTTTTTTCCTTCTCTTTCATGCCATGGCTTAGCCGTAAAATAGACTGGGGAAGTGACTGGCTGGTGTTCTTGGCCTCTACCATGCAAGGCAACATTTACCTACGTTGTGGACTGTATATTTGCCTCCTCTGGCCCTATTTACTATATTGAACCTTTATTGCACAATGTGGTGGCATGAGGGGTGGGCTTTAAGAAGGTCATTTATTCATGGTGATGGAGCCCTTGTCTATGAGATTAGTGCATTTATAAGACAGGAACTTATTCTGTCTCTCTAGACTCTACCATGTAACGATTTAATGACAGGTGGCTCTCGCCAAACCCTGAATCTGCCAGGATCTTGATCCTAGGCTTCCAGCTTCTGCAAGTGGGAGAGATGCTTGCTGTTTAGGTTAACCAGCCTGTGGTATTTTGTTATAGTAGCCCAAAGTAGCTAAGATAACCAGTGAGAAGAAAAAGATGGAGGATAAGTTGTTGGATGAGCAACTAACAGTGTGAGCAACACAAACCAAAGGGGTGGGATGGAAGAGAAAGGATGCCAGCATCCCCCAGGATTCCACGGGCGCTTGTGAGAAAGGGACTTGCTGAGTGTGTTGAAGGTCATTCCTCACGTGGTTGATTATTTCTGTAGAAAAACTCCAGAGGCAGAAACTGGGGTGACTTCAGGAGGTTGATCCCCTAAAGAAGAAAATAATGATACTGACAGCTGTCTCAGAAGGAAATACAGATAACAAGTGAATATTGATGAGAAGCACAGAGGAAAGCTGTCACTAGCACTGAAAATACACACACACCTCTGTGCGGCTCACGGCTCTTGCCTTATTCTCAACTGTGTCTTCATGTTGTATTAAATTCACTTGCATTTTCAAATAATGACATTTGACATGACAGTAAAATTAATGTCAGCAGTTCTGCTCCAGGTCTTCTTATGCCAAAAGCACTGCTTAAGCAATAAATGTCCTCTGCAGGTTAAATCTTATGATAGGATATCACTTCATATGCATATCTATAATTTTACGGAGCAATATAATTTTAGGTAAGGAACTATTCTTCAATGAAAGAAAAAAACATTTTTAAACTCATTTAAAAGAGAGAATATTTTTCAATACTTTATATCTGATATATTATATCTCTGTGATACTATGCACAGGCATGTTACTTCATGGGTCCTTGTCATAGTTTTGTGTGTGTATTTTTGTGTATGTATAGTGTAGTGAGTATATATATATATATATATATATAAAATATGTGTATAGCACACATATGTGACTATATGTAGCTTGTGACCTATAGTGTTGTGTGTGTATACGTGTGTAGGGGTGCATATGTTACTGTCCCTTTTGTACAGTAAGAGTTCTAATGCTCAAAATAGCTCATACATTTACTTATTGGTAAATATCAGATATCAAACCAGGCCTATTCACAATTTTGTTGAGACAGGGTGTGACTATGGCAGGTCTCACTGTGTAGCCTGGCTAGCCTGGAACTCCCTGTGTATCCCAAGCAGTCCTCAAATTCACAGAGATCCCTGACTCTGCCTCCTGAATACTGGCATTAAAGGTGTGTGGTACCACGCCTGCCAATCATAACTTTTTGCCACCCCTTTACCCCAACTCTATTGTGTGGATGGTTCTATGACCTTGTAACACACAGTCAAAGAGATTAGGAGTTACTTAAAACACTGAGTCACAGGATAAGGAATGATTTCATTTTCTAGAGCGATTGTAACAAGTGATCACAAGCTGAGTTGTAAACAGAATCTGTTCTCTTTTCAGTTCTGAAGGGCTGGATTTCATGACAGCATCAGCAGGTTGGTTCCTATGTCAGTTCTGAGGGAGCCACCCCTCCCTCTCTCCTCGCTGCTGGCAGCTGTCTGTACTCTTTGGTGTTCTGTGACCTGCAGGCTCATTACTCCAATCTCCATCTCTGTCTTCATGTGGCTCTGTTCTCCATGTGTGTCTTATCCTTCTAGAACACAAATCACTGGACTAAGAACCCATCCTAATCTAGAATAAACCTAACTGTACCAATTACATCTGAAAACATCATATTTCCAAATAAGGCCAAATTCTGAGGTTCTAGAATGTCCTATTCCATTTTGTATTGCTATAACAGAACACTTGAAGCTGGGTAATGTATAAAGAAATTTATTTGGCTCATGATTCTAGTGCGTAGAAAGTCTACACAGCATGGCACCAATGGGCTGCCGGCGGCATCACAGCATGATAGATGACATTAACAGCAGAAGCAAGGGTGATGGAGTTCAGGGATGAGAGAAGAAGCAGGAGAGTGGAGAGGACGGACTGGACCTGCTCTTTCAGAACAATCTGCTGTCTCAGGAACTTCCCGCTCCCATGAGACGTCATCTATGCTGTGAGACCAGTGTTAATGCCTTCCTGAGGACAGTCATGACCCAACCACTTCCCACGAAGGTCCACTTCTTAAAGGTCCCACCACCTTTCAATGCAGTTTCTTAGGAAATCGACCTCCCAGTGTGTGAGCCTTGCAGACAAGCCACATTCAAACCATAGCACAGGAGGATAAGAATGTAGGGAAGGGAACACAAGTCTGTCCAACAGTGAGGTCCGAGGGACTGAGAACTGAAAGGAATCTGGTTTTGCTGTAAGACTGCCCTCTTGGCTTCTGTACAACAAAGCTGTGCACAGAAAGAACAGGGTGGCACCTGCTTTCCCACATTCTCTCACCAAGTGTCTACTGACCACCTACTGGGTGCTCCAAGTCCTGGGATACAAGAGTGAACCAAGCAGGAAAGCCAGGGGCACCTGAGCTTTCTTATCTGTTCTGTTTTTATTGGCTTTACATCCAAGGCTAGTGGGGCAAGAGACGTGACACAGGGAGACCTTCATAGGCCTCCCTCTCCTGTATGATGGCTCAGGAACATGAGCATTGGCAGACCTCTCAGATTTCACACACATTACCCTTGCGGGAAACAGGCCTTCTTAAAATGATGTGTCACTGTTTTAGGAGGGTGAGTTATTTGTTTTGGTTTTGGTTTGTGTGTTTTAATGAGATAGGGTCTCAGGAAGCCAGGGCTAACCTTGAACTCCTATGTAGCCAAAAATGACTTTCAAATCCTGATCCTCCTGCCTCCACTTCCCAAGTACTGGAATGACAGGTGTGTACCACCATGCCTGACTGTGGTATTCACTTTTTTTATACATACATGAAAAATGCATGGAACAAAGCTGGGACTCATTCCCAAACCTTCAGGGTTGTTTCCTGTCTCCATACTGTTGCAGGCTGCAGGTGATGCAAAGATACGAAATAACTCAGAGAATGGGAATGTGGAGACCACGAGGAGCCAGGGCAGGTGTTAAACACAGATTCAAACCCAGTTTTTACTAAAAACAGTTCTACTGTTGTATGCCTAAGCTACAAAGCACCTGAGTTTTGGCTCAGCAGCTCCTGTCCTAGTAATTTATCCTCTTACATGTGTGAACCTGCCCAACAATCATCAATCGGAACCTGGCTAAATAAGTGTTGATTTATCTACACAAAGGGCTAGTGTGCAGCTATTAAAAATGACTTAAGCTAGAGAGATGGTTCATGGGTAGAAGTGCTTGTAAGCAGGCCCAACAACCCAAATTTAATTCCTTGATTCATAAGGACAGAATGTTTAGGAATGACTTTTACAATATGGACATAATCTGGACTAATGACTTATCTAACTTTGCACCAAAATTTATGACAAGCTCACTGAGCAACGTTTTCCTCTTGTGACTTGGGCACCTGACCCTAATCCTTTGGTACCCCACCTTGCCCTCCACCCAAGATAGTGAATTAATGTGGGTGTATGATTCACGTGCTGGAAACAGTGTGCTTTTCTCATTGAAAAATAGAAGAATCGAGAAGTCTGTCTATAATTGTGTGTATGAGAGAGATATTCTAGGTCTAGGGATGAAGGGGAATGATTTCCTGTTAAGGATTTGTCCTAGCTTCTACTTCCCCAATTCATGCTGCAGATACTGTTTCAATAAAAGAATGAGTGAAGCCTGGCTCAGGAACTGTGAGATATCTGAAGGAAAAGGTTCTCAGAGCTCGATCCACTCTTAGCCTTCAAATAAATGCTGAGTCAAACTGTTTCTTTCTTCAGGTATAACTGTAATGTGGTTTAGAAGCACTGCAAGAATTGATTTCTGAGTGCGGTCCTCTGACCTCTACAAGCTCACTAGTGGCATCACACACAAGCGCTCTCTCGCTCTCTCTCTCTCTCTCTCTCTCTCTCTCTCTCTCACACACACACACACACACTGTACACATACAATGCAACAAATAAATAATTTGAATTTTTATTTTTTTAAATTTATTTATTTTATGTCTCTGAGTATTATGCCTGAGTGAAGAGGGCGTTGGATCCCCTGTTAATTGAAGTTACAGAGGGTTGTTAGTGGCCATGTGAGTGCTGGGATTCCAACCTAAGACTTATGCAAGAAGAGCCAGTGCTCTTAACCACTGAGCCATCATCTCTCCAGCCCCAACAAATACATTTTTCATTGATGGCTGTGCTGCACTATGATGACTTTACCTCTGAGAGCCATAATGGGGTGAAGAGGCTTTGTGCAGAGCCCTTCCAGGCATATTCATGGAGAATCTCTCAGAATATTCCTGAAACTGGTAATGTCAGTTGCCTCCAGAGAGGGGAACTGGGATGTGCCCTGAAAATATCCTTTTTATGTTTTGGTTTTTGAACTATGTGAATGCATTTCTTATTTTAAAATTTTTATTCTATTTTTAGTTTTGTTTATATGGGGGGGCTGGAACTGTGCACACGAGTGCAGGTGCCCTCAGAGGCTGTAAGAGGTTGTCTAATGCCCTGGAGCTGGACTTGTGGGTAGTTGTGAGCCACAGAATGAGGGTGCTGGGTGCTGAACCTAGGTCTTCTACAAGAGCAGTCTCACTCCTAAATGCTGAACCATCTCTCCAGCCCCCATATTCTAATAATTAACCAAAATGTCATTTCGATCTGAGAAAGGGCAGAGCAGGGTAGTTTGGGCTGCCCTGGGGTGAGGGATGTAACTGCTCAGTTTCATGACCCACTCCACCACACACTTCCTAGGTGTGTCATGGGGCTTGCAGAATGTGTGATCCTAGTCTTCATCCTCTGAGCTATGTGGGTCAGTACTTGAGGTCATTTGAGCCGCTGTGGACTCCTCATCCATGTTCCTTCCTCACCATCAGAAATCTCTGTAAGAGAGACCCCTTAACTAAAGGACTTGGGGTCCCTAAGCCTGGTGGGTCTGGTGGGGTTTCTGCTTTATCAAAGGGAAGCAAGAATTCAAATTCTCATGTTTGTCCCAAGAGTGGTTCTGTAAATGAACCTACCCACAATAAGAAGATGTAAAAATGTAGCTCTCTCTGCCACCTGCCTCTCAGGGCTTCAAAGGTACACACATACTTTTTTTTTTTTTTTTGAGACAGAGTCTCCCTGTAGCCCCAGCTGTCCTGGAACTCACTATGTAGACTATGCTGGCCTTGAACTCACAGAGATCCGCCTGCCTCTGCCTCCCAAGTGCTGGGATTAAAGGCAAGCGCCACCACGCCAGGCCACACATACATATTTTAAAGTAACCTTGAAAAGTGAGCCCAACTTCTTTGTGTTTCAGGAGAAATTGCTTTATCCAAACCAGACGCTGACCTTACGGCTGCTGTTTCTCTAGGGCGACATGGTTCTTTATGGATGCTTACAGTTCCCTTCAAAGGGCAATGATTCATGATTTTTAGATTGGGAATGTGGCTCAGTCATAGGACATTTGCCTAGCATGGGTAAGGACCTAGGTAAGAGAGAGGTAGGGGTTGATACATTTAAATCTCCTCTTTAAAAGGAGCTTCTAGAGAAATATCTGAGCCCAGCAGGCAGCTTAGGTATATCAGGTCCTCAAGGAGGCCAACAGGGGGACTTTCTCCTCTGTGAGTATAGCTAACACAGATCCTGAGGGAGCCAGTCAAGGATCACAAGCAGGATAGCCTCCCGTTGACTGTTTACAACACACCTTCAAAAGGAGCTGGAGTCTAGAACCGGAACCAAAGGAACTCATAATTCAGCAGACAAGAAAGGAAAAATGACCCTGATGAGGAGCTAGTATAAGATTCCACCAGATGACAAAGGCTCAGAACAGATGTCCCTGGTGCCATGCAGCATTCTGGCTTGCCTCGGCAGCCAACACAGCAGCTGTGAAGCAGGAACGCCAGCATCATTGCCAGAGGGCTCTGCTGCCTGTGTGAGAACAGTGAGCGATGAGACTCATGATCTCTGTGTGGGGTCCCTTCCTATGATCACAGATTCCAAAGCTGCACTGGGCTGCAGAAATCTAGGGAGGATGCTGCCTCCCTGGGCTCTTCAGGACACGAAAGGTTTGAGTCTCTTTGCTCAGATTAGATGAAGAGAGGCACTGGTGGCTCTTCTTAGAGCTGGTGATTTGGGCCCCTGTGTGCAGAGAAGGCAACATGTCGTAAGTTGAGTAATGGCTGTTGTGACACTGCTTCTATTAAGACAGTCTCCAGATGGGCAGGTGGCCTGGCATGGAGGGGAGCCAGTCCCTTCCCACAGTCTTCTACGATGCCTCCACATTGGAGCCTCTCCGTCTCCTTCCTCTGGGTGTGTGTGCTTCTGCCTGTGTCTCCCACACAGGGAAGGCTGTTTGTTTCCCATCATCTGCTCCTCCCCACTTCCCCTATCCTTCTCTCCCCTTCCCTTCTTTCCCTTGCTTGTTACTGGAAGAGGGAAGACAAAAGCTAAACACCAACCTCTCCCCACCGCATAAATAAGCATAAGGTTCTTCCCTAATTACTTGTCATAGGCTGTTGTCTGATGCTATAACAGAATACCACAGCATGAACACTATAAATAATAGA
The DNA here is from genome assembly GCF_000622305.1 of Nannospalax galili. Classification (NCBI taxonomy): domain Eukaryota; kingdom Metazoa; phylum Chordata; class Mammalia; order Rodentia; family Spalacidae; genus Nannospalax; species Nannospalax galili. The sequence goes on from NW_008360301.1 coordinate 153,830, forward strand.
AGTTTATTTGACTTACGGCATGGAAAGTCCACAGACACGGGCCTGACATCTGTCAAGGTCTTCTGTGCTGTGTCATTAGATGGCAGGAGAGCATGTGAAAGTCAGTGAGATAAGAGCCAACAAGGAAGCACAAGAGGGCAGGAGGGGCCAGGACTCGCCCCTTGTCAGGAGCCCACTCTGAGGACAATGGTATCAATCCATTAGAAGGGTGAAGCCTTCATGACTCAAGCACCCACCTCCCAGTGTGATCACAATGGCAATTACATTCCAGTATGAATTCTGAGGGGACAGCCAACCCACAGGACTCATGAAGCAATGGATTGGGGTGTAAGATGTCAGCCCTATACCTTAAGAGCTTATGTAAAATGAGATTTACATAACAGTGTGAAGTCAGGCTGAGCATGCCATGAGTGGTGGAGTGGCCCTGCCCATTCTGGTCCCCAGAGCCATCTTGCAGGAAGACTCTGCGGATGGGCTCTGAAAACCCTGGACTAGGTGCAGAAGACCTGCACATATGAGATCAGATTGATTGGTCTTGTGACCCTGGAAGCATCCCCAGCACAGTCATCTCACCCACCAAGTCAGGCAGGATGGCCCTGCCTTGAGTCAGGTAGAAGGAAGCCTGCTCTGGGGAGTCTTTAATTTTTTTAAGAAGGAACAAACCTTTATTTTATTATTGTTGGTTTTTTTCTGGTGGTTTGTTTGCTTGTTTAGAGACAGAGTCTTACTATGCAGCCCTGGCTGGTCTAGACCAGGCTGGTCTCTGACTCACAGAGATCTGCCTGCCTCTGCCTCTTGAGTTCTGGGATTGAAGGCATGAGTCACCATGCCTAGCTATTTTAGTATTTTTAAATATATAATGTTTTTATCTATTCCTTGAAAATTTCATAGGTGTATAAAATGTATTTTGATCATATCTGGGCCTTACACTTCCCCCCTTCCAACTCCTTTTTAACTCCACCCCCACACGTCCCACTCCCAATTTCACATCCTTTTTTGTCTGTTTGTTTTGGTTTCAACCTTGGGTCCAGTTGCTGCCTGGATATACATGGGTGTAGGGCTGTTTACTGGAGCATGGCAACCTACCAGGGACCACACCCCTGAAGAAAAATGACTTTCCCTCCCCCAGTAGCCATCATCTACCAACAGTTCCTCAGTTAGAGGTGGAGTCTCTTGAGCCCCTCTCTGCCCTACGTGGAATGTTGACTGGCTTGATCTTGTGCAGTTAACCACAGCTGCTGTGAGTTCATGAGCACAATGGCCTTGTCATGTCCAAAAGGCACTGATTTGAAGCAGTCCTTTCTGAGCTCTGGCTCTCACAGACTTTGAATCACCTCTTTCGAGATATTCCCTGAGCCTCGGGTGGGAGGGGTGGGAGGGGTTATGGTAGTGGTGGTGGCATATACGTCCACTTAAGGCTGAGTGTTCTTGCTCAGGGGTCACAGTGCCATGTTGAATGCTCGCTCAGCCTTTGATCTGTGAAATTATGGGTGCGGTGGCTTCGGAAAACTTCCCAGCCTCAAACTTGAAGGCTGTAAAGGAGACATTTTATTCGAAAGCTATAAACCATCACACATTTGTAAGATGTGATTATCTTCTTACTGCTGTGGCAATAAAGATTTCATAGAGGCCGTGGAATCTGAACCTGGACTTAAGCAAAAAGTGGGGTTTGAGCTGATGGCATAGTATATTACGGGCATGGCAGGAAAGTCACACAAACAGAAAAATGGCAGGAGAGCAAGTGAGGGTTCTGATCAGGGCCCAAGCTGATGGATTTGAGATGGTCATGCTTGGGAGTCACCTGTGGTATCTTTCAGGCCTCAGGCCAGGGGTGTGTGCTAGAGCCACATTTTCCAGTAGCTAAATCCTTGTGAACAGAGCATGTTAGTTTCTATGTGGAAGTAAAATGCAGGCTGAGACCCAATGCCATGCCCCTCCAAACGGAAATCAGAGAAGAGACTAGAAGCTTTTGGTTGACTGTACTCAAGTTTCATCCTCACACTGAGCGCTCATTTGAGTGTCCCAGGAGCTCCTTCTTCTGAGGGGTAGGAAACGCCTTCTCTTCAGGGGAGCAGGCTGTGGCATAAATGACTACTTGACAAATTCAATTGTTGAGTTCTTGGCTCTTTCCCTGAAAAGCCCCAGGGCTTCCTGGGTGTTGCAGAAGTCACAGCTGCACTGCATGGCCAACACTGCCCTGGAAGTTTTCTCTGTGAGGGAAGGCTGTGCTGTTGTAGGAGGGAGCCACATTTAATGATCACTCACAGGCGCTCCTCTGAACTGCTCCTGGATGCTCCAGCTGTTAATCTGCGTCCTTCTAGAACAGTCCATTGATTACTTCATGGGTGTTTGTGGAGGGGCTACAAGGACTGCTTCTAGAACAATCTGCTGATTACTTTATGAGTAATTTATGCAGGGCCTAGAAGGACTACTACCTTGTTTTCATAGAATTGGTCTTTCTAAAGAAAATTACAGAACTCAACAGAAAAGGGAGTGCTCTTTTCCAGATGAACTCAGAGTGTACTTGGCAGTCAGGAGCAGAGAGTATGTTTGGGTGAGTATGGCACAATTTCTGGGGTCACCTTCCAGCTTATATCAATCCCACAAAATGTGCTGCCATCCCTTCAAGCAGAGCTGCATAGCTGTCATTCTTCCCTTAAGAGGACCTTAGCCCTTTGTTAAATGGTTTCCTGAGCTTGAGTTGTTTGAGCAGCTGCTAGTTGCCTTGCTATGTTATTCTGTACTCTGTTGCCACAACAAAATACTGGAGGATGTATAATGTATTACAAAAGAGGTTCAGGGCAGGCAAGATGGCTTAGTGGGTAAAGGTACTTGTTGCACAAGCCTGATGACCTGTGTTTGATCCCTGGAACACATGTGAGGCAGAAGAGAACCAACTCCATAAAGTTGTCCTCTGACCTCCACATGTGCACCATGGCACACACATGCCCATACATACACATAATAATAATATAATAACAATAATAGTCCATTTAGATTATAGTTTTGGAGGCTGAAAGTCTGGGCTTAGGTGGCCCCATCTGTTCAAGCTCTGGTAAAAGTACCCTTGGCTTGGTCACATTTTGACAGATGGCATCCTGGCAGGGGTACATTTCAGAGGGAGAGAGATGCAGAGACAGGAATTCAGGAGTCAGGCTTGCTCCTTCTAACAACTCACTCTTGAGGGACCAGGTCCATGGGAATATATTAACCCTTCCAAGGACAGCACCCTCACTGGTCTAACAATTTCTACCAGGCCCCACTTCTTTTTAAAATTTTTGCTTATTTATTTATTTGATTTAATTTTTGGATTTTTGAGATGGTCTCCCTGTAGCCCCGGCTGGCCTTGATCTCACAGAGATCCACCTGCCTCTGCTTCTGTCTCCTGAGTACATCGTCCACGGCCATTGCTCTGGAGCACACAGAGGTTCCACCAACCAGGGAGAAGAGACGCAGGACTTAATTGATTGAACTCAGCCTCTTAGAACACTTTGACCTCAGTCTGCAACTGAGGCTAGCTGTGGGAAAGGTAGTGTCAGTCAGGAGGCGAAGCAGCACAGCAGGTTGGGGCTCAGCTCGTACACAGGGGTACAGCAAGGAGGGGTCAGGCTACACCAGCATGAAAAAGACTGACCAGAGACATTTCCAGGGCTAGTGTAGCAGGGTGGGAGGCAGACCAGATGTCAATGTCAAGCACTCTCCTCCCAGAAACAATAACTTGTTCCACAAAAAATTCAGGGTACAAACATCCTAAAAATGGGTGGGTGAAACTCAAAATAAAACATGACAGGGAAGAAAGAGTTCTGGGTCTCAGCAACATGGTCTCCCCATACCCAAAACAGGGGGCCAAGAAAAGTAAAAGCAAAAAGGGGGTAGGAGCCTCGCAGAACCCTTCCAGCACTGTGCAGCTGGGTAGGAGAGTGAGAGTTTGCCTTCTGAGTTCACATCTGATTCCCAGGCTGGATTCCACAGCATCCCATGAGGATAGGCCATGTAGGAGGGTGGTGTCAGTAAAGCCTCCCCATGATCCAGTAGGCCTTGGTCAGCTCATTCTTAGCACTTATTTGTGGTTTAGGGAATGCAGCAAAAACAAATCTGTGAGGTGTGTTTCTCTGAATCACAATGCCAAGAAAATATCCTTTAGTCAGAGCCATAGTGAGAGATGAGTATCAGGCTGCCACTCAGGTTGAAGCTAGAAATTTCTGCCATCAGAACAATCCAGTGGCTGAAGTAAGCCACCACTCAAGTGCGAGTACCCTGCCCACCAATGGATGCTACCAAGGCATCAGCACAGGTCAGGAGTGCGAGAGGACAGGGCTGCTCCAGGGCTGCGGTGCCAGGAACCAGGAGGGAAGCTGCTGATAAGGCAGAAACGCAGGGCCAGCATGACGGACGTGTGGCACCCATCACCTGGTGACAGCCAAGACAGAGCGCTGATAATGGGAAGAGGGGACCCAGTGGGAGCCAGACTCTCCTAGCATACAATTTTGCCTAGAGCCAGTCCTGCATTAACTCCCAGAAAGGAGCCTGTCCACAGACCAGGGAAGGGCTGTGTGTTATTTGCTGGGCTTGCAGAGGCTGAGATAGTTGCAGCTGAACTTTTGCCCTGCCTGCCACCTGCCCGCTCAGTGAGAGACTGATGGGTTCAGGCAGTGTCATAGGTGGGGCAGCTGGCAGGAAGGATTTCTAGTGGAATCTTCCTTACTCCCAAGGTAGGGAGCCTCTGTAGATGGGCCTTTCTTTCGGGACTTGCTGAGACCTAGCGAGCCTTTCCTTTCTGGCTTAGGATGACACCAATTTACTCTTTTACCTTCTTACTTAATTTGTTTTTAACAGAGGAAGAGAAGAAACCATCTGTTAGTGCCTCATACCACAAGTGAAGGAGGCTGGATTCCTATCTACTCACTTATACTCCCTACAGGAACTGTCAGTCCCCCTGTCAGGGCCTGACTCTACTCACTGTTAAAGACTTGCCCTCCAGGAAGGCCCCAGAAGCCAAAATAAAACAAAAACAAATCCCACACAGTGTGATGTGGCCTGCTTGAGCTCCAGGCCTGATGATGTCATTTCTGAGCTTTGTGGTACCCATCCAGCTGACTGAATATTCAGTCTCCTCAGGTATAAAATGATTAGCACCAGCACCATAAGTAAAATGAAATAAATTAGCATGCTGGGTTCACTGAACGACTGCTCCATTTATTTTTTAACTTTGATATCTAAATCTTTAAATTTTTGTTTGATGCAAAATAATTATTTATGGAGTAATATGTGACGTTTCAATATAGCTAAAGGTTTCAGGGTGTTCAAATCAGCATAAACATATCTCCTCAAACACGTGTCACCCCTTTGTGGTGAGAACATTCAAATCCTCTCTTCTAAGCCAGGTCTGGTGGCATAGGCCAGGGGATGCTAAAGCTGGAATGTGGAAGTTACGAGCCTCGGTAACTTCATGAGAACCTGTCTCAAAACAAAAAGTGGAAGAGAGCTGGCTATGTGGCTTGGTGATGTTATGGAGTTCGGGACCACTGGGAAAGACTACCCAGACTCAAAAAGTTCCAGATCAGCTAAATCAAGCTTTTACAATTTTATTAGAATTTTGAAGAGAAAGAAATCCTCAGGGCAGGCGAGCTGGTATTCTTGGCAGCTGCCTTGAGGAGGTGAATTGTGGGAAGAAGGAAAGAAAGCCATGAAGCCATGCAGGTTTAGAGCCTGTGTGGGAAGTCAGACACATGGCTGACTGGCAGCCACATGGCTAGGAGAAGGAAGCTTTAGAGAAAAAGTGAAGAAATACAGGATTCTAGGAGCTGCCAAAGCCTTAAAGAAAGCATGTTTGGTAAGAAAGGCATGAAGAAGAAATTACAAGGCAACTCACAGACTACACGGCTGTAGCTAGCAAGTTCTGCCCCCCCCCCCGGCACAGGATTATAAGCAGTAAAAAGTCATTATCTCATTAACGCACTAGGTATTCGGGTGGTCAACCCTATGACCAGATGATTGACTTATTTCTACCATCTCACTCTAACTTCGGAACCATTAGTCAGCCCTTCACCCTCCCTCCCATCATTATCTCATTAATGCACTAGGTATTCGGGTGGTCAACCCTATGACCAGATGATTGACCAGTTAAAGTTACATAAAATGGAGGCGCTTGGGGTATTACAGTAATAGAGCACTTGCCTGGCAATGGCTGTGGGTCCTTAGTACTGACTACACACAGAGGTTCTTATTTCTTACTTAACTACATGTAATATATTTTGCTTATCTATTGTCACCCTTCTGTGTAATAGAACACCAGGACTTATTTCTCCCATCTCACTCTAACTTCGGAACCATTAGTCAGCCCTTCACCCTCCCTCCC
>NW_008360301.1:160227-177126 GCF_000622305.1 Nannospalax galili
CAGTAACTACCACCTACTTTTGGCTTCTATGAGATGACATCCTTAGACTCTGCATAGGAGTGATGCACACTGCATTTGTTTTCTTGGTCTAGTTTATTTTGCTTCACAGAATAGACTTTGACATTTTTTATTCCAAAATTCTTGAGAATCTGACAGTGTAAGACCAGTACACATTTCCTAATGATTGTCAAGACGAGTCTCATCAACTACGAATCTGTCCCCAGATCCCCCCACCAAAGCTTCTGGAACCATGTCATTCCTTCAGTTCAAAGTTGGGGGACGCCTGGAGTGTCTTCAACAGTGGACAGTTCACATGATCTTCAGCTTCCAACAGGAAACCCAAAAGAACAGTAACCACTGAGCCACGCTCAGGGAGAGATGGAACTGAAGCCCTTCTGTGAATGTCAAGGAAGGCTAGGAGCAAAAACACAGCAGGAGCTCTAAAACCTCTCCAGAAGATTGCTTCCAACAGGTAAAAACATGTAAGAAAAATTTTCTCCAACTTACCTCTGCAACAGTCTTGAACAAACAGTGCCTTCCTTTGAAATGTGGAGGTGTAAACCATTGACACATCTTTTTAAAACAATTGATTCCTTAAAAAGTTACTACGTTTATGGGGTTTGGAGAGATGGCTCGGCAGTTAAGAGCACTGGCTGTTCTTGCAGAGGACCCAGGTTCAATTCCTAGCACCCACATGGCTGCTATCAACTGTCTGCAACTCCAGTCCCAGGGAAATCCAACACTCCCTTCTGACCTCTGCAGGCACTGCATGACACGAGTTCACTTACATACATGCAGGCAATATACTCATATACATAAAAATAATAAATATTTTTAATTACTACATTTTATGTAGTGTGTGTGACCAGTGGGGGTCAAAGGACATGGTAGAGGTCAGAGCACATCTTAGGGGAGTCAGTTCTCTCCTTCTTCGATATGGATTCCAGGGATAGAGCTTGGAATGTCAGGCTTGATGGCAGGTGCCTTTACCTACTGAGCCATCTCATCTGCATACCACATCTTTATCCTTCATCACAAGAAGTGATATATGATCATGGCCAACAGACAGGATGTTGAGGGCACTACCCAATGACTACATTTCCCTCACTCCGGATCCAGCCTCCAGAGGGTTGTCTATGATACAACACTAACCACATCCAGAGTCACATGCTCCTAAGGACATTTCAGAGGATAAATCATATGGTCGTGATCCTTTATTATAATGATTCTGAACCTTCTATTGCCTAGTATTTTCACTACACTTTTTCTAGGGTTAAATGTGCTTAGGAACACAAAAGGTACCTTGTTTCAATTGTCTTGCTGTGTTCAGAACAGAAGCACCATGTGACACAGGGGTGTGGGCTCCCCAAATGCAGGGTGGGTACCCCATGCCACTGTACAGTTGGCTACCCATGAAAGTTTCTGTATACTCTATGACACATTCATATTGACATTACCTAACGGCATATTTCCCAGAATGTATTCCTGTCATTAATGGACATTAATTATACATGAAATGTAGATATATAGGCTGCCTGGAATCAACAGATAAACCTCTAATATTATGCTAAGAAATTCTGTTCCAAGCAGTGAACTGTAGAGAGTCTTACCTTGTGGGACCGGTAAATGTTCAGCCATGACTTTGATGATAAATCTTGGCTATCAAAGTTGCATCTCAGAGTTGCATCTGATTGAGTCAGGGGAAAACAAAAAGTGGTCTCACAACTTCATGGGCTAAGCGGTAGCTCCAGGATGAATCTAAAATGATTCCATATGCAGCAAGTGGACAGCTCCTTCAATCCTGTGGTAACAACCTCATTTCTCATCATCCTGGACACAGACATCTTGGACCACCTGGAGGCAGTTTTTTCTCTACATTCATTTCAGATCTTTAAAGCGACTTCTGTGGAGTTCCAACAGTGTGACTAATGACTTGGGAAGCAGGAGTGTGAGGCACCGTACAATTCATTCATTCATTAACATTTTGGGTTCCGAGGCCATGGTTTGAAAATGCTTACAATCAAAGAAGTGTTTCTTTGGATAAAGTTCAATACATCGAACAGAAAAGTAGAGAATCTATGGTTGAAGGGGTATAGGGGAATAACATCAGGGGAGAAGCTGTGCTTGAAGGGGTATAGGGGAATAACATCAGGGGAGAAGCTGTGCTTGAAGGGGCATAGGGATAAAACAAGAGGGGAGGCTCTGTGCGTGAAGGGGGGGAATAACATCAGGGGAGAAGCTGTGCTTGAAGGGGCATAGGGGAATAACATCAGGGGAGAAGCTGTGCTTGAAGGGGCATAGGGGAATAACATCAGGGGAGAAGCTGTGCTTGAAGGGGCATAGGGGAATAACATCAGGGGAGAAGCTGTGCTTGAAGGGGCATAGGGGAATAACATCAGGGGAGAAGCTGTGCTTGAAGGGGCATAGGGGAATAACATCAGGGGAGAAGCTGTGCTTGAAGGGGCATAGGGGAATAACATCAGGGGAGAAGCTGTGCTTGAAGGGGCATAGGGGAATAACATCAGGGGAGAAGCTGTGCTTGAAGGGGCATAGGGGAATAACATCAGGGGAGAAGCTGTGCTTGAAGGGGCATAGGGGAATAACATCAGGGGAGAAGCTGTGCTTGAAGGGGCATAGGGGAATAACATCAGGGGAGAAGCTGTGCTTGAAGGGGCATAGGGGAATAACATCAGGGGAGAAGCTGTGCTTGAAGGGGCATAGGGGAATAACATCAGGGGAGAAGCTGTGCTTGAAGGGGCATAGGGGAATAACATCAGGGGAGAAGCTGTGCTTGAAGGGGCATAGGGGAATAACATCAGGGGAGAAGCTGTGCTTGAAGGGGCATAGGGGAATAACATCAGGGGAGAAGCTGTGCTTGAAGGGGCATAGGGGAATAACATCAGGGGAGAAGCTGTGCTTGAAGGGGCATAGGGGAATAACATCAGGGGAGAAGCTGTGCTTGAAGGGGCATAGGGGAATAACATCAGGGGAGAAGCTGTGCTTGAAGGGGCATAGGGGAATAACATCAGGGGAGAAGCTGTGCTTGAAGGGGCATAGGGGAATAACATCAGGGGAGAAGCTGTGCTTGAAGGGGCATAGGGGAATAACATCAGGGGAGAAGCTGTGCTTGAAGGGGCATAGGGGAATAACATCAGGGGAGAAGCTGTGCTTGAAGGGGCATAGGGGAATAACATCAGGGGAGAAGCTGTGCTTGAAGGGGCATAGGGGAATAACATCAGGGGAGAAGCTGTGCTTGAAGGGGCATAGGGGAATAACATCAGGGGAGAAGCTGTGCTTGAAGGGGCATAGGGGAATAACATCAGGGGAGAAGCTGTGCTTGAAGGGGCATAGGGGAATAACATCAGGGGAGAAGCTGTGCTTGAAGGGGCATAGGGGAATAACATCAGGGGAGAAGCTGTGCTTGAAGGGGCATAGGGGAATAACATCAGGGGAGAAGCTGTGCTTGAAGGGGCATAGGGGAATAACATCAGGGGAGAAGCTGTGCTTGAAGGGGCATAGGGGAATAACATCAGGGGAGAAGCTGTGCTTGAAGGGGCATAGGGGAATAACATCAGGGGAGAAGCTGTGCTTGAAGGGGCATAGGGGAATAACATCAGGGGAGAAGCTGTGCTTGAAGGGGCATAGGGGAATAACATCAGGGGAGAAGCTGTGCTTGAAGGGGCATAGGGGAATAACATCAGGGGAGAAGCTGTGCTTGAAGGGGCATAGGGGAATAACATCAGGGGAGAAGCTGTGCTTGAAGGGGCATAGGGGAATAACATCAGGGGAGAAGCTGTGCTTGAAGGGGCATAGGGGAATAACATCAGGGGAGAAGCTGTGCTTGAAGGGGCATAGGGGAATAACATCAGGGGAGAAGCTGTGCTTGAAGGGGCATAGGGGAATAACATCAGGGGAGAAGCTGTGCTTGAAGGGGCATAGGGGAATAACATCAGGGGAGAAGCTGTGCTTGAAGGGGCATAGGGGAATAACATCAGGGGAGAAGCTGTGCTTGAAGGGGCATAGGGGAATAACATCAGGGGAGAAGCTGTGCTTGAAGGGGCATAGGGGAATAACATCAGGGGAGAAGCTGTGCTTGAAGGGGCATAGGGGAATAACATCAGGGGAGAAGCTGTGCTTGAAGGGGCATAGGGGAATAACATCAGGGGAGAAGCTGTGCTTGAAGGGGCATAGGGGAATAACATCAGGGGAGAAGCTGTGCTTGAAGGGGCATAGGGGAATAACATCAGGGGAGAAGCTGTGCTTGAAGGGGCATAGGGGAATAACATCAGGGGAGAAGCTGTGCTTGAAGGGGTATAGGACAGTTACTAATCATATATAGAGCACTCTATCTAAAGTCAACTGATTCCCTGGCTACATCTGTAGACCCTGAAATTCTTTAGATCAGTTTGGGAACTTCTGACTGGAAGAATTCATCCCGTTCTTCCCATGATGCTTTGAGGGGAACCTCCCCTGGAAAGTTGAGGCCTTCCTAGTGTGTTTTTTATTTGATAAGCTTATGAAAACATGCATACCACATAGAAAAGCAACACTTTAAAGACTACATCATAAATGAACTTTAATTGGAGCCACTCGGAAAGCAAAGTTTCATTATTTACCATTTGAAAGAAAGGTAAGGATGATTTTAATGCAGTAGCGTGCTTTAAAGGGGCTGTTGAGAGCTGTTTGATAAATTTCTAGGGATTTTCCAAGAAGATTCTTAAACACAGTCATCATCAAATGTTAAATCACTTACTTTAGTACTCACTCAAACTAGTTGAGAACTTATGTTTTCACAAAAATATGCACATGAATGTTTACAGCAACTTTGTTTATAAAGGCTAAAACCTGGAAGCAACCAAGATGTCCTTCCGCAGGCCACTAGTGGAGAGTGAATAAACTTTGGTACAAGCCAAATTCAGAATATTATACAGCACTAAAGAGAAATGAGCTACCAAGCCATGAAAATACATGTAGGAATCTTAGAACGGCAATCTGAAAGAGTTACACACTAGATTTTCACAACTATATGACATTCTGGAAGAAGGAAAATTACAGAACTAAAACAATCAGTGGTTGCCTGGGCTTGAGAAGGGGAGGGGTGGAATAGCTGGAGCACAGGTGAGAATACTTTGATACACAAATGGTGCATCCATGTCATTCAAATTTATTAAACCTAGTCACTGTACAATATGAAGAATAAGTAAATGTGAAAACAAACTGTGCACTTCCATGGCTTGGATACATCTTCTAAAAGTTCCTGTGCTGGAACCTTCTTTCCTCAATGCAGCAGTGTTGGGAGGGGAGGTTTGGTAGAAGGTATTAGGACCATGAGGTTGAGCCCACATGAGAGACGGATTGGGTGAGCCACGGTGGGCGCTCAGCCCCCTAGTCTCTGGCAGGCAAGTGCTCTCTTCACCTTTCAATCATCCTGCCAGGAGGCAGCTGGAGGCCGTCACCAGAAGCCCAGCAGATGCTGGCACCAGGATTGTGAGCTTCCTACTCTCCACAGCCATGAGTCAAAACAAACCTTAGACATGACCCAGGTTCAGGTACTCTGTTTAACGACAGAAAACAGACAAAGGGATGCATCTGTTCCAACAAAATTACCACATGATGTAGGACACTGATAGTCAGGTGGTTGTGTAGGTGGTACTGGAGAGAATATGGAAATTCTCTCTTAAAAGTGTTCTGGGGGGCTGGAGAGATGGCTTAGCAGTTAAGAGCACTGGCTGCTGCTCCTGCAGAGGAACTGGGTTCAATTCCCAGCACCCACATGGCAGATAACAATCATCCATAAGTCCAGTTCCAGGGGCTCCAACACCCTCTTCTGACCTCTGTATGCAATGCACAGCATAGGCCCATCTACCTATATGCAAGCAATACATTCAGACAAATAAAATAAAAATAATAAAGTATTTTAAAAGTGTTCTGAGGGGGCTGGGGAGATGGCTTAGCAGTTAAGAACACTGACTGTTCTTGCAGAAGACCCGGGTTTGAATCCCAGCACCCACATGGCAGCTAACAACTGTCCATACCTCCAGTTCCAGGGGATCCGACAGCCTCTTCTGTCCTCCGCGGGCATTGTACAACATGGGTGCACTTACCTACATGCAGGCAATACACGCATACACATAATTTTTCTTAAAGTGTTCTGAAAAGTAAAGTCAGTTAAAAATAAAGCTATATAAATTCAAATTAAGTAATTGCATTAGAAGTAGAGGTCATGAATACTCAATTCACCAGTTCTTCTTATTCTGTCATAGTTTATGGCTACTGTACTCCGTATCTGTACAGGGGACATTATGCAGTGGAAGCTGTGACACCTTGCACCTTCTCCCACTCTGCTCAGACCTCAGTTTGGTACCTGAAGTCACATCAGTTATGGTGGAAGGTTGACCTTATGTGAAGAGACATTCTGTGAAGCTCAGGGCTTCTCCCACAGAGACCTGGTTATCACACATCCAACAGGGAACCACTGTGTTAGTTGGTTCTTTGCCATTGTGACAACATTCTTAAGATAAATAACTTAATAAAGTCTTATTGTGGTTCACAAAGGTTCACCCTAATGTTGCAAGGTTCCATAACTTTGGACATGTGTCACAGTACATCATGACAGATGCACATGGTAGAGGAGTCTATTTACCACTGGTGGCCCTTAAATGAAAAGGAGGGAGTGGAGAGGGACTAAGCCTCCAGAATGTCCTTCTAGGGCACACCCCCAAGGACCTACCTTCCCCCCACTTCTCAAATGTTCCACTACTTTCTGTTAGTGCCACAACCTGGTGACTAAGCCTTTAGCATAATAACCCTTGGGGACATCCCAGATTCCCCACAGAGACCACTACTCGTGGATATAGCTACTGAGTTCAGATTTTAGGATATAACCAGTCTTTTAGGATATAATACTGTGCAGAGCAAAGTTTGGCCTCTAGAGAAAGATTATGGAACCACAGATCTTCATATATGATTAAACTAACTCATTCACCCTAAAATCATCTCAAGACCTCATTAGAATGGCTTCACACATTCCCTATTCTAGAAGCCAGGAGCTCCAACTAGTATAAAGAATTCAAAGCATGCCTCCAGAGTAGTTCTCCTGCAGTCAGAATTGCTCAGACTGCTTTCTGAGCGATGGATCTTAATTGCCAAACTGTTTACTGTAATTAAATCTATCAGCATGGTTTTCTCCTGATGAAAATAAAGTTTGTTATATTACATCGTTGCAAAAGGAGTCTCTTATCTCTCTTAAACTGTAAATCTATGAGTCAATAGGAGTTCTTCATGGAATGTGTTTCCCCCCTCAAGGATATAAAGGATTAAAACAAATGAATAATGGCCACAAGAGAGGAGCAGGTTGCAGACACCTCATTTCAGTCAAGCACTACTGCTTCCTGCTCACATCTCCACACCAACAATGTAGTTGGAAGATTGTCCACTTCTCACCAGCCTTTACTTCTAGCAATGAACTACATATTGATTCCTGTTCCAGGGAATCAGTGTCTCTTCCAGTCAGTAATGTGGTATCACCATGCAAGCCATCAGAGCTGGTGGAAAGGTTGACCTGGAGGCATTCCAGTTTCTAATTGTGGGCAGCACAACTGCTTCCTTCTAGTCCCATGTTCTTTCTTGCCTATAGGGATGCACAGAGGAAGGAGGGTTCAGAAAAATGCCAGAACTCAGGCCGGAGTCCCAAAAATTATGATTTAATTGGGCTTAAGAGAATAGAGGGCATCAGGAATTTTTGAAAACTTCCCTGGTGTTTCTGCTACACAGTCAGGATTAAGAATTGCTGTTGCAGTCTGTATAAAACCCATCTGATGCAGCTGATGTAAATTTGCTATTTGTCCACCTGAGACACACAAATCAAGTGAGATATTCTCCTGAGCAGCATTGATCCTATGGTGTCCAATCATTGTGTTTGTTGGGTACTCTCCAGTGTTAAGGCCCATAAAGCCTGTCCAGTTGCACCTGGTTGAGGGCCCATTTGGTAGTTTGAAAGTGAAGGGCAAAGGGCAACAGAAGAGCATCCTGCTGGGCTGTCTGTGACTGTGCTGCTTGGTCTCCAAGCAATGCCTTGCATCTGGCCCTTTGGAAAGCCAGATGTCTTAGTCTCTTGTCAATCATCTCAGCACTAAATCCTTCCAAAGAAATCCTGCTTGCCTGTCCTGTTGGCTTAAAATAGTCTGAAGCCCCTTTTTTTTCCTTACAAGAAATATGTGTGTGTGTGTATGTATGTGTGTGTGTGTGTGTGTGTGTGTGTGTGTAGGGGAGGGGCAGGGTCTCCCTGCAGCCCCAGCTGGAAAGTGGAATTTATATGTATAGGCCAGTCTTAATCTCACAGAGATCCACCTGCCTCTGCCTCCTGAGTGTTGGGATTAAAGGAATGTGCCATCACACCTGGCACAGGACAGATTTTTAACTGATACTTTGTCATACCCCTAAAGGAAACAGAAAATTCTGGTAATGCTGATAATAACTAGCTTTCATCAATATTCTGCATCCAATGACTACAAAACTCAAAAAGATGGGACTGGAGGGATGGTTCAGTGGTTGAGAAAACTGGCTGCTCCTGAAGAGGACCTGATTTCAGTTTCTAACATCCACATGGCACCTAACAACCTCCTCTAACTATAGTTCCAGGGGATATGACACCCTCTTCTTGCCTCTGTGGGTATTGCATGACATGGGGGCACTTACATACATGCAAACAAAATACTCATATACATAATATAAATGAATACATACATACATAGTTCAAGAAGAAGACAATAGTTGGCCTATATACTCCATAAAATCTATGATTTTCAGGTAGAGGAAGGTGGCAGATGGACCCTTGCACTGACTCTGAGAATCTCCAGGGAGTAACCTGGGGGTCGTCGGACAACAGCTATCCTTTGAGGAGGATAATGCAGGAAAAGCACTGAAACTTCAGTAGCAATGAGATGAAGACAATTTTTAGTAAGCGGAGAAGAATCAGGGCGGAGGGCACCATTCCAGAAGGTTCTGCCCCAAGTGCTTAGCTCAAAGTGCAGAGTGAGCAATGGCAAGAATGGGAAGCAGAGCAGAAAACACTGTGCTTTCAGTAGCAGGTGATGGGCAGGGGGGCAGACAGAGACAGAGACAAAGACAGAGACCAAAAGGAATAGAAAAACAAAGGCTCAAACCCACAATTAACACTGAAAATATCGGTAGTCCAACCAGACAGCAACGTTGGGGACTAAATACCAAATAAGCGAAGAAAAAATTGCCTCTTCTTCTGGCCACTGACCAGAGCAGTGCAAGAAGACATTTAAAAAAGGCCCTCAGTGAGTCAGCAGCCAGGAGGCTCAACAAGCCTTCCCAGAGTCTCCGCCACCCCACCACACACACCCAGGAAAGGTGTGTGTTGGTCTGACTGCTGGTCTGTAGACTACCTCTAGACAGAGGGGGAAAACTGAGTCCAAACCATGGCTGTTTCATCTCAGGAGCCATGGCATGGGCTTAAAGGCACCAACTCCAAGGCAGCCAGTGGGAATTTTCCATGCACTTCTAGAGACAGGAAGACTAGCTAGAGAAAGACCACCCTGCCTGACCCATGAAACAGTCCTGGATGCAGGACAAACAGCATCAAGGTCAATGGACTGAAACAGCGAAAATCAAGGGCTCTGCTCTCATCAGAAGACACCAAGAAGCCAGAGAGGGAATAAGCCATATGGTAAGGAGACAGACTCTGAAGACCCTGTCCTGGCCAGTGACGTCCCTGGGAGGTGGAAATCAGTAGTCTTTGTTTTCTTTTAAAAAGTTTATGTTGTTTTTATTTTCAATTGAAATTGGTAAATTTCGATTTCCCTTCTTTCTCTTTTTACCCCTTTACTCTAATGATAGGCCTTTTATAGATGTTTTAGGTCAAATTCATTGAATCAGACACAGCAGTTCAAATATTATCATCTAAATTTTTATTGTTTTTTTTTTTCTCTCCTGATCTTTCTCCTTTAGTTTTATACTTCTCTTGTTTGATAACTGATTTCAGGTCAGCTTTGTCCCACCCTGTCCCCTCTTCTCCATCTCTTTTTGAGATATGCTTACCCAGAGGGCACAGGTTGGCTTGGGACTAGGAGTCTTCCTGCCTCTCCTTAGTGCTGGGATTGTTTTAGGTTGTGTGATTGCATCTCCTGTTCTCTTTCTGCTCACTCTAACTTAGCTGGAGCTTCCTTGACTCCCCCGTTCTTCTTTGTTGTCTCCCTTCTGTCTACTCTTCCTTCTTCCACTTTCTCTAATCCTCTGACACTAATAGCTGGCCTACTGTGCTTATTTTCTTTGCATTCCTGCACTTAGTGACTAATGTCTTTATGGACCACACCATCCTTGTTCCTTCATTCCCCAAAGTTTACTGGCTTTAAAAGATATTTATTTTTAATTGGCTGTTACTGTACTTTCATAGCAGGCTCATTCATAAGTTGTGGTTGCTTCTTCAAGTTGGTATTATACTCTTGGCGTGGTGCTGGGGATCATGTCTGGTGCCTTGAGCATGTGGGCTGAGTGATCAGCTATTGAGCTGCACCCCAGTCCAGTAGGGAGAAACTATGTCTCAATCCTATTATAACCTTCTCCCAATGAATAGTGCAAATCCTTTTAGTTAAAGGATACTAGTGACAAAAAATCCAACCAGCAACCTAATCCCAGATGTACAAGCCCCAATTCAGAAACATAAGAAAATTGAAAAACCAAGACAACCTAACTCCTCCAAAAATTACCAGTTTCAAAGTAATAGATGCCAATAAGAGCAAAATAGATGAAACTCCAGACACAGAATTAAAAAGAATGATTATAAGACTATTCGATGAAATCAAAGAGTACACAGTTGAACTCCTAAATTAATTTAAAAGAATACAAACAGCAGAATACAATAAGGAAAACAATAAATGATATGAAAAACAAACTCAAAGAGAAATACTGAAAAAAATCAAATAGAAATTTGGGAAATGAAAAGTTCAATAAGTTAAATAAAAATCTCTGGAGCACCTCACTAATAGAATGGATCAAATGGAAGACAGAATAGCAACAGGGCTTGAAGACACTGTGGACAAATGAAAACATTCAGGCAAAATGAAAATAAAATAATAGAGTTATAAGCAAACTATATGAGTTTGATGGGACATTTCTAAAAGAACAGAACTGTAAATCATGGTCACAGAGGGAGAAGTACAAGCTAAAGACATGGAAGCCATGTTTAATAAAACCATAACAAAAAATTTCCCAAATCTATGCAGAAAAAAGGGCCATCCAGGTACAGCAAGCATTTAGAACACCAGACAGAGAGAACAGTTAAAGCACTAAGTAGAACGAAGGAAGAACAGTCAAACTGCTGTAAGAGATGTGTTGAGTGTCCTATAAAGGCAAGTGCACAAGAGAATCAGCAGAATTCTCATCAGAGACTACATGCCAGGATGAGGGGTAAAACAATGTGTTTCAAGCCCTGAAAGAAGTAATTGCCAACACAGGTTACTTTATACAATGAAATTATTCTTAATAATTGAAGGAGAAAGAAAAACCTTTCATGATAAACACAAACTAAAGGAATTTTTTACCTTAAGCCATAGGTACAGAAGATACTAGAAGAAACTTTACACATCAAAGAGAAAGATAAACATATCCACTACATCGTGGGAAAGAATAAACTACTAGAACATCAGATAAGCAAATGACAGAAAGGTAACAAGCATTACAAAAGCAAAATGACATGGATTAATGCATACCTTTCAAAAGTAATTGTGAATATTAATGGCTTCAGTTCTCTAATCAAAAGGCACAGACTACAAATAGTATTAAAATCAGGAACCACCTATTTGTTGCCTTCAAGAAATGTAACTCACTGACAAAGACAAGCATAGCCTTGGGAAGAAAGGATTAGAAAGACATCACAAGGCAATGGAGGTCTAAAGCAGTATGTCACAATACAAAGTAGACTTCAAGTCAAATTTAATCAGAAGAGATAATGAAGATCACTTCATACTAATAAAGAGAACAATTCATCAAGAGTATATAGCAGTCCTAAATGTCCATGTCAAACATCAGCACATCCAGTTTCATAAAAGCCAAACATTGCTGAATATGAAACCTCAGATTGAGCTCAGCATGATAATAACTAAGTGACTTCAATACCAATTCTTGCCGATAATTGGCCATCCAGATACTCCCCTTCCAAACCAATATGGAACATCAGAGTCAAATGACACTATAAATCAGATGGACTTAACAGATATCTAGGGATTATTCCATCCAACAATGGGAGAATATACATACTTCTTAGCAGTCTGGAACTTTCTCCAAAACAGACTGTATTTTAGGAAACAAAGTAAGTCTTAACAAATATAAGAAAATTGAAATAACTTTTTGTATCCTGCCTGATAATAATAGAATAAAAGTAGAAATCAATAACAAGAGAAACTACAGAAAATATACAAATTCAAGAAGATTGAAAAGCTTACAGACTATGTAACGATGAGTGGACCACTAAAGAAATCATAAAGAAAAAATAAGAATTTTTAGAATTAAATGAAAATGAAAACACAAAATATTAGAACCTGTGGGATATAATAAAAGCAACTCTAAAGAGGAAAGTTTATAGCTATAAATGCCTATGTAAAAAATTCAGAGAGATCTTAAGTAAATAATGATGCACCTCAAGGTCTTAGAAAACAAGAGTAAGCCAAACAGAAAAAAGCAACAGATGGAAATAAATAATAAAGATCAGGGCAGAAATTAATGGAATGAAACGAAAAGAACAATACAAAGAATCAGAATTTGCTCTTTAAGACAATAAATAAATAAGATCGACAAATCTTTAATCAAACTAACCAAAAGAAAGTCAGAAAAGGCCCAAATTGATGAAACTAGAGATGAAAAGAGAGACATTACCACAAATACCCATGAGACTCAGAGGGTGACTACTGCATACTTAGAAAAAAACTATGTTCCAGTAAGTTGGAAAACTAAAATACATATCTGACCTAACAAAACTAAACCAAGAAGATCTAAACAACTTAAACAGGCCTATTAACAAGCAATGAGATTGAAACAGTAATAAAATGTCTTTCATCTAATAAAAGCCTGGACCCAAATGGATTCACTGCTGAATTTTGTTAGAATGTTAAAGAACTAATACAAATTATGCCTCAAACTATTTCTCAAATAGAAGCAGAAGAAATACTGTGATAGTTAATCTTGATTGTCAATTTCATGGGATTTAGAACCACCATAGAAACAAATTCTGGGTATGCTGGTAAGAAGGTTTCTACAGTAGATGGACTGGGCTGAGAACATCCACCCTACATATGTATGGTACCACCCCGGGGGATGGAGTCCTGGACTGAATGAAAAGGAGAAAGGGAACTGGGCAGCAGCATTCATCATTCTCTGCTTCCTGACTGCAGATGCAATGTGACCAGCTGCCTTACGTTCTCTGCCATGACAGACCGTACCTTCAAACTGTGAGCCAAAATAAACTCCTTCACCCTCAAGTTGCTGTTGTGAGGTATTTTATCATAGCAATGAGACAAGTAACTACCAAACTCATTTTACAAAACCAGAATTACTCTGATTCCAAAACTGGTTAGGGACACAACAATGAGACAAATTATAGGACAATTCCCAGACAAACATGGATACAAAAATTCTCAATAAAGTACTTAGAAAATGAATTCAATAACACATTAGGAAGATCATTCACCATTATCAAGTTGACTTCATTCTAGGGATGCAAGGATCATTCAACATAAACAAAACAATAAATTTAGCACATTATATAAGTGGATTCATGGACAGAAATCACATGATCATCTTAATAGCTGCAGAAAAGGCCTTTGACAAAATCCAGCATCCTTTCATAATAAAAGCCCTGAAAAATCGAGGAATTGAATGACCTACCTCAACAAAATAAGGGGTATACATGGCAACATTATACTGAGTGGGGAAAGACTCAAAGCCTTTCCTCTGAAATCAGGAATTAGACAAAGGTGTCTTATTCATTACAGTCCTTTAAGTCTTTAATAGAGCAATAAGACAAGAGAAAGAAATAAAAATGATTATAAACAGGAAAGGAAGACCAAATTGTTCCTATTTACAGATGATAGGGTCCTATACTGAGGAGACTCTAAAGACTCATAGGAAACATTTAAGACTGACAAATGTTTTCAGCAAAGTAGCAGGATACAAAAGTACTATTCAAAAATCAGCACTTTCCCCATGTTACAACAAAGAAAGAAATCAGGAAGACAATCCCATTCACAATAGCTTAAAAATTATCTAGGAGTAAACCTAATTAAGGAGATGAAAGACCTCTATGATTAAAAAAAAAACTTTAAAATATGAAGAAAGAAGTTAAAGACAGTAGAAAATGGAAAGATCTCCTATGTTCATGGATTAGCAAAAATAATATTAAGAAAGTGGCTATACTACCAAAGTGACATTCTTGATACAGAGAGAAAAAAACTGTTGTAAAATAAATATGGAAGCACAACAGGTCTAAAATTGTCAAAGAAATCCTGAACAATAAGAGTAGTCCTGGAGGTTTCACCATACCTGACTTTAAATTGTTCTACAGAGCCATTGTGTCAAATGGATTAGCAAAAATAATATTAAGAAAGTGGCTATACTACCAAAGTGACATTCTTGATACAGAGAGAAAAAAACAGTTGTAAAATAAATATGGAAGCACAACAGGTCTAAAATTGTCAAAGAAATCCTGAACAATAAGAGTAGTCCTGGAGGTTTCACCATACCTGACTTTAAATTGTTCTACAGAGCCATTGTGTCAAAAACTCCATGATGGGCACAGAAACACATGGCCTAATGGAACAGATAGATGACCTAGATACAAACTCATACAGTTAGAGTCACCTGATTTTTGAGAAAGACCCCAAAAAGTGGAGGAAAGACAGCCTAGTCTCTTCATCAAATGGTGCTGGGAAAACTGGATGTCCTCATGTTTAAAGGAATGAAGTGTGATCCCTCTCAGTCTATACGAAATCCATTCAAAATGTACCAGACTCAGATCCCAAACTCTGAAAACTGTTAAAGTACTTCAGAATATATGTATAGTCAAGGACTTCTCAAAAGAACCAATAGCTCAGAAAACACTGCCAAGAATTGACTAATGGGATTATATAAAATTAAAAAGCTTCTTCATGACAAAGGAAATAATTGACTGAGTGAAGGGACAGTTTACAGAATGAGAGAAAATCTTTGACAGAGGATTAACATCTAGAATATGTTTAAAAGACTCAAGAACTAGTCCCAAACCAAATAATACAATTAATAAAACAGATAGTTCTCAAAAGATGAGCAAATGTCCAATAAACATATGTAAAAATATTTAACTACTTTAGCCACCAAGGAAATGCACATTAAAACTGCATTGAGGCTCTGCTTCCCTGGGCCTACACAACCCACAGGCCTCTCTCCAGGGTCAGTAGATTGGGCCCTCCGCACCTTAACTCCCCCAGCCTCACTGACCCTCCCATCTCTCCTGCTGGTCTCTCCTCCTAGCTTGGGTCCTGTCCCATTCCTTGTCTTGGTGCCCCAGACACCTGGGAACCACTACTGCTTCCTGATCCTTTGCATACAGACCAACTCAGTTCCTTCTTGGGTCCCCAGGAGCACTCTGGGCCTGGCCTCACCCTCACCCCCCTCCACTTCCCTGGGCCTGAATGACCTGCAAGGCCTCTCTCCAACCCACAGGCTTCTCTCTCCAAAGTCAGTCGATTGGGCCCTCTGAGCCTTGACTCCCCCAGCCTCACTCACCCTCACATCTCCCCCACCAGTCTCTCCTCCTAGCCTGGGTCCTGTCCCATTCCTTGTATGGGCAATCCAGGCACTAGGGGAACCACCACTGCTTCTTCCTGATCCTTTGATCCAGAGCAACTCAGTTCTTTCTCAGGTCCCCAGGAGCACTGCTTCTGGGCCTGGCCCTGCCCTGACATCCCTCTGCTTCCCTGGGCCTGCACGACCCTCCAGCCTCTTTCCTGGACACTGGGGCTGACCGTTCTTCTTCCTGATCCTTTGCATCCAGACCAACCCAGGTCCTCAGTGCAGTCCCCAGGAGACCTTGGAGCCACTTCCCATCCCCACCTTCCTCTGCATCTCTGGGTGGCATGGCCACCAGCTGCCCTAGACCAGCATCTTTCCTGGGCCTGGCTCCCAGGCCAGTCCAACCCCCAAATTCCTGAGACCAAAATCTTTCCTAGAGGGATCCAGACCTTAGGAGAAAGCCTGAGAGCATCTGATTCTCATCTGACTTGGGCCTCTGTGGGAACTCCTGAAGACAAAAGCAATTGGCCACTCCAGTATAAAATCAAAAGAGAGAACCAGAAGCTAGCTTTTCATGCCCTAAAAAGTAAAGCCCAAAGACACATAAAGTTCACAAAAAGAAGCCAACCTAAACTTGAAGGCTTGAGTCTCACACAAGAATCAGAAACTACAAAAGAAATTCACATGTCAAAAAAAAAGAGGAAAAATAATAACATGAAAAAACAAAATAACATATCCACACCAAATACCAATAGTCCTCTAGAGGAGCACAATAAGAAACCCCTGGAGATAATGCAGGACATGGAACTCAAGAGAACAATTATAAACATGATAAAAACACACAAAAATGAAATCAAAGAACTGAAGGAAGATAGGGTTAAACTTCTGAATGAATTCAGAAAAGAGAAATATTGAAGACTACTCAGGTTGAAATGAAGAAGGAAGTGAAACATTCAGTAAGCCAATTAGAAATGACAGGAGAAAGCCTCACCAATAGGATGAATGAAGTGGAAAACAGGGTATCAAGACTGGAAGATAAAGTGGATGAATTAGATCCACAAGCAAAGATTATGAAAAATTTAAGAAAACACAAGAATGGAATATGCAGGAATT
>NW_008360301.1:177142-178307 GCF_000622305.1 Nannospalax galili
CTTATGAATCATGGGCATACAAGAAGGAGAAGTCCCTCAAGATAATGGCATGGACCAAATCTACAACAGGATTTTAGAAGAAATTTTCCCAAAATTAAAGAAAGACATACCCATCCAAATACAAGAAGCATATAGAACACCAAACAGGCAGGACCAGAAAGGAAACTCTCCACAGCACATCATAGCAAAAACATTAAACGTACAAAACAAAGAGACAATACTGAAAGCTGCAAAAGAGAAACAACAAGTCACATATAAAGGAAAACCCATTAGGATTACAGCTGACTTTTCAATGCAAACTACGAAAGCCAGAAGAGCCTGGACCAAAGTATTCCCAGTGTTAAATGACCACAGATGCCAACCCAGATTACTATATCCAGCTGTATTATAGTCAAAGGGGAAAGAAAAATTTTCCATGACATAAATAAGCTGAAGGAATTCATATCCACAACACAAGCCCTCCAGAGAGTTCTGGAAGCAATACAAAGAGCTGAAGAAAGGAATGACTATACCCAACGGGTTGTGGAAAGAAATTCAAGGAAGGTATAACTGTGGAAAAGTACAGCTATATCAAGAATGTGAACAGAAACAAAAATGACAGGATTCAATATTCATCTTTCATTAATAACTTTAAGTATTAATGGACTGAGCTCCCCAGTCAAAAGACACAGACTATGTGAATTGATTAAGAAAAAAAAGCATCGTTTTGTTGTCTGCAAGAAACTCATCTCACTTTTAAGGACAGACACTATCTTAAAGGGAAAGATGGAAAAAAATATACCAAGCAAATGGTACTAAGAAAAAATCGGGCATAGCAATTCTAATATCTGATAAAATAGACTTTAAAATAAAACTAATCAAAAGAGATAAAGAGGGCCACTTCATTCTGATCAAAGGAACAATAAATCAAAACGATATTACAATTGTGAACATATATTCACCAAACTCTGCTGCACCCAACTTCATAAAAACAATACTATAGGGCTGTAAGACCCAGATTAAGCCCAACTCATTAATAGTACAGGACTTCAATACCCCACTGTCTCTTTTAGATAGGTCAACAGGGCAGAGAGTTAAAAGAGAGACATCTGAATTAAACAATACCATAGATCAAATGGACTTAACAGACATCTACCGAGTATTCCACCCAAGCACCAAAGTATAT
>NW_008360301.1:178467-179123 GCF_000622305.1 Nannospalax galili
CAGGTCAAAGGAAAAATTAAGAAAGAAATAAAAGTATTCCTGGAACTAAATTAAAAGGACAATACAACACAACAAAACCTCTGGGACATTGAAAATGGTCCTTAGCAGGAAGTTTATAGCTCTAAGTGCCTACATCAAAAAATCGGAAAGAACACAAATAAATGACTTAACAATGTAACTCAAGACACTTGAAAACCAACATCAAACAAAACCCAAACCCAGCAGACAAGAAGAAATAACAAAAATCAGGACAGAAATTACTGAAATTGAAACAAAGAAAACAATGTAAAGATTCAACAATTCCAAGAGCTGGTTCTTTGAAAAGATAAACAAGATTGACAGACCACTAGCTCAGTTAACCAAAAGAAAGTAAGAACACCTCCAAATCAATAAAATCAGAGATTAAAGGGGAAACATCACAACAGACACCAGAAAGATACAAACATTATAAGGGAATACTTTAAAAACCTAAATGCTACTAAGTTGAAAACCTAAAAAAAAAAATGGATGGCTATCTAAAGGCATGGGAACAACCAAAGTTAAACCAAGAAGACATTAACAGCTTAAATAAACCCATAACACAAAAAGAAATCAAAACATTAATGCAAAACCTCCCAACTAAAAAAAGCCCAGGACCAGATGGATTTACAGAAGAA